>NC_142946.1:27329203-27384203 GCF_046866305.1 Octopus bimaculoides
GATACCTTTTTTAACACTAAATTATTTAGAAGTGAGAGTATCATTTTAACCTAAATATGACTTGGATTTGATTAGATTTGAAATATTTTCGATTAATATTGTTTAATATTTCATTCTATATTATGATATAAACAACTAGCCTTTTTCTTTCTTTATAGTATCGTTAATGGTTTTTTTTACTATGACTTAAGCTATATTAAGCTTAATCTTTCATTCATATTAATTTTTTCATTCATATTTTTATTTCTAATTAACCTCGAGTTTTGACTTTTACGTCTAAGTTTCAGTTTGAAATATAATAACATTTTGATTTGTATATTTTTTAATTTGTTTACGATGTTATATTATTATTTGGAATAAATAAATATTCTTGTATTTTTTTATTATTCAATTGCTTTTTAATGATAATTTTAATCGATACCTCATTTAACACTAAATTGTTTTGAAATTAGAGTACCATTTTAGCCTAATATAAGACTTCGATTTGATTAAGGTTGAAATATTTTCGATTAATACTGTTTTATGCGATAAATACCTAGTCTTTTTATGTTAATTTCCTATACTATACAGAATATTTTCAGTAGACTTCTTATAAATAAATGTTTTTAGTCATAAATAGCCTAGCTTAAACTATTGCATCATTTAAATATGTGCTAATAATATCTTTATTATTTTAACCTTAAACTTCGTTCAAATTGTATTTTAAACGAAAAAATTCGTTAAGTTGGTTTTTGCATATAATATACCTTTTAGCTTATATTATAATGGATGTAGAACTGATTATAGAATGGTTATTATTTTGATATTTTAATAATATTTTTCTATCTTTATATAATAAGTGTTTTATATACATTCATTTGTTATTTATTGTTGGTTGATATATACATTCATTTATTATTATTGTTGTATTTTGACCTGAAGATTAGCTATATTTTTGAATAGAATTGATTTTCGATAGTTTTAATCGATTTTAATCGATTTAAATTTCTTTCTATTTGAAAATTGGTTATGAAACACGTGTAGTCATTTTATTATCTTGATCTTATGATATTTACTTTGTATTATATTATACTTATTTATTGTACTTTTAATTATAAATTTTTTCTATATGTGACAGTGGATTTTGATCGATGAGTTCATAAACCTTGGTTCTTTTCCCTAATACTATATATTTATATATATTTTATACTGTGAAACTTAATTTAATTTTAATTTTTAATAAATTCATTTTAATTGAGTTTTTACCTGTAATTTTGGATTTTATCCCTAATATTATTATTATTATTATTATTATTATTATTATTATTAATTATTATATATATATATATACAGCAAATAAGAAAAAATGGAGAGGATACAAAATGACATACATCATCTGGTAGACATTGCAGTGTGTCTATTTATTCAAAAGTATTAGAAAGTATTAGAAGAGTACATACACATGTAGTAACTCTGTGTTACACACACATGTATTAATTAATATAACAGGAAAGAGTATAAGATCAGTTCCTTATGGCTGTTCCTGCCAAGAGGCAATGAAATCCTCCATGCTATCTCCATCTCTTTGGTGTTCTGTAGGGATGGGCAAATAAAGTTTGGATGATGAGTGTGCCTCTAGGCTTCTTCAGAGGGTATAAATAGTTATGAGGGCTAATGCATATAATAAAAGTTAACAATAGGTACAATGTATTTGTCATTATTTAAAAAGGCAGAAAAAGAACAGGAGCAAATATGAAGCTGTAAGAGAAGTAAAGCTTATTGAAATGAATTAGGCATAGGAAGGAGAAATAAGCTACAAACTTCACGTGGTATATTCCAGGATCCATGTTACTACGTCCAATGGTCGATAGGTGAGTATAGTCGTATATTGGATAGGTACTATCCCTTAGTTGGTTGGCTTCCCAACCTCTAACTCTCACAGAAATATATATATATATATATATATATATATATATATACCAGTGTTATAGAGAGGCATCCTGTTCTGTTCTTGAGCAAAACACTTTATTTCACGTTGCTCCAGTTCACTCAGCAAGATGAGTTATCCTGCTACGAATTGGCATCCGATCCAAGTAGGAAATATATACATCACTGAAACTGGGAAACTGGCCCTTATGAGCCTGGCATGACATGAGAAGGAAGCATTTGTTTTCAATATCTTATGTATATATATATATAACCTAACAAAACTCTCAACTCTCATGCATCCTTATTTTTCCTGCCAATTTATACATGAACTACTATTGAACTACAAAAGCTCAAAGACAATATAATGTATGGGTATATTTATTTTTTTATATATTATTGTTTTATATATTATTTTCTTCATTTTGTACTTCTTTGTAAAAAAACATTTTCATTCTCCTTCTTCTTGATAATTTGCTTTTTCGCAATGAAAACCGGTTAGAAAAAATCTTTATTAAAATATGCTTCCAGTTCAGCATTCTGGCTTTTTTTCATTTTCCTATATATATATATATATATATATATATATATATATATATATATATATATATATATATATATATATATATATATATATATATATAATAAGCAAAAAAGGATGACCTGATATATGCATATATATCAGGTCATCCCATAAGTTCTGTCCGAATTTTGAATAAAGAAAACAAGTGATCAAATGCTATATTTAATAGAAATTTAATCATCAATGTACTTTCCTTGAATATCTATGACTTCCTTCCATCTATTTACAAGCTTTTTAATCCCATCAATGTAAAACTCTTTTGCTTTCAAAGCGAAGAACTCTGAAATGTCAGTTTCGACCTCTTCCTGGCTTGCGAAAGTTATGTCCCCCAAATGATTCTGTAAACTATGAAACAAATGGTAATCTGAAGGAGCAAGGTCAGGAAAATAAGGTGGATGAGGAATTTTTTCCAACCAAGCTCTTCGATCTTCTGTAATGTGATTTTTGCAGTGTGGGGTCGTGCATTGTCCTGATGAAACATCATTCATTTTTGATTCACTAAAGTGAGTCTCTTTTTCTTCAAAGCTTGGTTCAAACGCTCTAATTACTGACAGTAGACTTGAGAATTGATTGTTGCATTAGGTGGTAACAATTCAAAGTGAATTACTCCTTTGTAATCCCATCAGATAGAGAGAAGAACCTTTTTTCCATGAAGTTCCCTTCTCGGTTGAGGTTGAGCTTTTTCCTTTTTACCAAGCCACTGTTTACGACATTTAACATTTCGATAGAAGATCCATTTTTCGTCACCCGTCACAAATCTATCCAAAAAGGGTGAAATGAGTTCGCAAGAATGGAGAGAAGAGCAGATGTCAACTCGGGACTTGAATTTGCTTTCGGACAATTCATGACGCACCCATTTTCCAAGTTGTTGAAGATGACAATGAACAGTTGTATGGTTTGAACTAAGCTTTATTGCCAATTCTTCAACTGATAATGCAGGATTTTCTTCAAGTAATGCCTCAAGGAGCTTATCATCAAACTCAACTGGACGTCCTGTTCGATCTTCATCTTCAAGGCAAAAATCTCCACTTCTGAATTTTGCAAACCATCTTCTGCAAGTTCTTTCATTCAAGCATTCTTTCCCACAAACTGAGTATATGTTCCGAGTCGCTTCGGCTGCAGAGTTTCTTTATTTGTACTCATAAAGCAATATGTGCCTCAAATGCTCTTTGGATACTTTCATGTTAGAAAGGGTTTTAACCAAAGAAATTTTAATTCTATTATTCTGTAAAATAATATTTAATTAGTTTAAACGTACACAAATGCATAAAAATAATTTTTAATTCCATTAGACACTTTAAAATACTATTAAATTTCATTCAATTTTAAAAAAGGTAAAATTGGACAGACCTTATGGGATCACTTGATATATGTATCTGTATGGATGAATGCAATGTATATGTTTAATGTCTGTGCACTGTGACATAGAAATACTTGGGTTGGTATCTGAGGGTACAGTTCAGGCATCCCTCTAGGAGGAAGCTAACTCAAATATAAAACCCACTACTCTACTAAGCCAGATATCTTACACTTTGATTGTCATGGGGCTTCTTGGTAATGAGAGTTGTGGTGTTGTGCAAGCCATAAAGATAGATAGATATTGTACATGCCAAATCATCCTTGAGACATTACTTCCTTTCCAGTAACAAGAAGCATGTTTGATTCCCTTTTTTCTCTTTTCTACAGTAGAGATAATTAATGTCTAATACGAAGTCCAGAGTGAAAAACAGCATACACTTAAAATGAAATATTAATATTATATGTACAAAAATAAGGCAGTGAGCTGACAGAATCATTAGCTCACCAGGCAAGATGCTTAGCTGCATTTCATCCATTTCTATGTTGACTTAGCCTTACATCCTTTTGAGGTTGATAAAATAAGTACCAATTGAACACTGGCGTTGATTTCCCAAACTGTTGTTCTCCTATTCCAAAGTGTTGGCCTTGTGCCAAATTTGAAACTAATATTACATGTATGAAAATAAGGTGACAAGCTGGCAGAATCATTAGCAAGTCTGGCAGAATGCTTAGCAGCATTTCATCCATCTTCACATTGAGTTCAGATTCCGCCAAGGTCAACTTTGCATTTCATCCTTTCAGGGTCGATAAAATAAGTACCAGTTGAACACTGGAGTCGATATAATCAACTTATCCCCTCCTCCAAACTTACTGGCCTTGTGCCAAAATTTGAAACCAATGCAAAAACTAATTTCTGTGTGTCAGTGTGTCACACTTTGACACCCCTCTCTCACTATTCAATGACACTTCCATATGTATGAAAAGGTTTCTTCCCATTATTCTGTTACTTGTTTCAGTCATTTGACTGTGACCATGCTGGAGCACCACCTTTAGTCAAGCAAATCGATGCTGGGACTTATTCTGTGTAAGCCTAGTACTTATTCTATCGGTTTCTTTTGCCAAACCACTAAGTTACAGGGATGTAACTGCACCAGCATCGGTTGTCAAGTGATGTTGGGGGAACAAACACAGACACACAAACATATACACACACATACATATATATATATATATATATATACAATGGGCTATAGTAGAAGACACTTGCCCAAGGTGCCATGCATTGGGACTGAACCCTGGAACCATGTGGTTGGTAAGCAAGCTACTTACCACACAGCCACTCCTGCACTTGTAAATGTGTTTCATTATGTATATATTATGACCACAACTTCATAGATGGTTATATCTATATCATTAGAGAATTAAGTCCAAGTTAAATTCTTCAAAGTGATGTAAAGTATAGGTATACATGAGGAAATAAAATGGCACAAAATATTTGAATAGATAGAGATACTTATTCTTTAACCATATAACCTGAAATTTTGTATTTATAAACAAACAAACACACACAGATATACAGATACTTAGATACAAGAACATATATGAATACATATGTACATATATAAATACATACATACATAAAACACACACACACACATGCGCACTCACGCACGCACGCATACACACACACACACACACACACACACACGATGGCTGCAACTCGATTTTAAGTAATGCCATCGCTTGATTGTCTGAAACATGAGCAGCATGAATTTAACTCATCTTTCTGTAGGTGTTACAATATTCTTTTGTTGATGTTTCAGTTCACTTCCTTATCGTCATTTTTTCCACATTCCCTACAAGCAGAGATGCCATATAATGCATAGTTAACAACATTCCTGCATATTTGATTTACAAACATCTCCCTTGAGCTGGTCATGCTCAATACAATTTTGTTCAACTTCCCCTCCTCTCATCAAGCACTGTTTTCCTCCATAATGAACAATCTAGAGTGAGATTTTCCCATATCATTTTCCCAAGATTTTGATCATATTCTTGATGCAGTCCTTATACCTTGATTTCCATTTGTACACTGGTCTTTTACACTGGGCTAACTCGTCATACAGAAATTGCTTGAAGATCTGATTATCTTTCACTCTGACCACATGACCACTCCATTGTAGTCAGTGCTGAAGTACTCAAGACTTTAGATATGTAAATATAGACTGACTGTTTTCAAGGATTTCAACATCACTTACATACAGTGAGGTGAAGTATGAGGTACAGCATAGGCCTTGTAACATTAACCTTATTCTTTTATGAAATCTTTCCAATGCAATATTTCATGTAATGCTTTTTTTAAAAAAAGTATTGGAATGTTTTTCAATGAAAAATTTGTGCATTCAAATGAATTTATCTGTTCAGAGACATTTTCTTTTACGGATGCACATTAAAGTTATGATTTCTAACTTAGTGTACAAAGCATTGACATTATACTTATTTTATCAGCTTCAAAGGATGAAAGGCAAAGTCTTCCTCAGCAGGATTAAGCACATTCTTAGCATAGTTAGGATCATGTCCCAAAGACTAGCTCTTCTCTTCAGGGCCAGAAAATATGTCAGTCCCCAACAGCTGCTGAGGTTCTATAAGGATTACAAAAGAGTATTGCAACCATATCTGGGTCATACTGTAGCTACACCTGGATATTGTGGACTGCATCCAGAGAAGGCCACTCAAGTGATTAGCATTCGGTCTTCAATGGAAATACTCCAGTCTCTCTGTCTTTCCTAGTGTTGTTATAATGGCCTCTGTTCCTCAGAGCTAGTCAGTTTCATACTGCCGCCATTCAGATACCCTTAAATCACTCATGTTTCCACATCTTATTACCCTTGCTGCATCCAACTCCTCAAGTTCTGTGCAAAACATTATGTTCAGTCCTTTCTCCCTAGATTGTCATCCCACAAAACATTAACAGCATCAACCTCACAAACTTCACAGGACCTGCAAGCATCATAGCCACTGCCACTTCCTCTCGACTCAGTAAGAGAAAAAAAATGTATTTACCAGTGAGGTGTATATTGTTGATGATAATGCTACTATAATTATGGAACACCACATTGGGAATTGTGTCACTGTAATAAGAACAGATTACAAAATTAGCCAAAAGTTTCACAACTTATTGAAAAATTTCTCTAAATTTTACAAATAAGAATTCAAGCTGAAGAATTAGGTTATTCCTTGTCATATTTCTGAAAATGATGAAGCTGTTATTGGCTATTTTCTATCATACATCCTTGATGGATGTCAGAATATTTTTTTTTAATTTATCCTCCAATAAAATTAATACAATCAGGAAAATATGGATGAAGTCCTTATCAATAAAGCCACAATGTAGAGCTAACAAAACTTGTTAAAATGTATAACTTTTCCAAAGCAAAGCATTTTTAAAATCCACCAATTATCATCATCATCATTAAGTCTTGTTGGCATAGCTTAGATAGCTTGTCATATATCAACATCTGTGTAAGTCTTTCATAATCTTTTGTATGAAGTTCACCATCTTCTCTTACTATTTCTTTATTCGATTACATCTTTATTCTACTTTTTTCATTGGTTTCCTCCACTGACAGTACATGGTAATTTTACATCAAACACTTATTGTTAATTGGTATCATATATCTACATGAGAGCAACCATCTACCCAGTGTGTATTGATATTGGTAGATAATTTTAATGCATAGTCTTTTTTTCATGCAAATTATTATTACACATCTAATAGAACACAACTCATATCTTTCTAGCAGTTGCTGTATTTCTACATTTGAAATTCATGTCTCATTACCATGTAGTATCACATTTCTAAAATGAGTTTCATTTAAGCTTGAATTTTATCCATCAAACCTGCTGGGCAAGGGATCCTATCACATGCCTTTTCAAAACCATAGAATGTCTTGTTCTAAGCTGAGGCATTCTCTTGCCTTTTCACAAGAAATATTACATCTGCAGTTCAATGCCTCATAAACCTAAATTGCACATCATCAAAATTAACCATATCTTAAACTCTCCCCAAAACTCTCTCAGCTACTTTCACGACATGACTCACCAGTTTAAAGCTTCTGTAGTTACTACTCTCGAGTAGACACCCTTTTCTTCCACAGAAGTTGGCTAAGATACTCATATACATATTATTAAAGAGATTAACAACTAAGTATAGATATGCAGGTATTTTGCAAATACTTCATGGAATGATGACCATGCCCTGCATAGTTATAGCACCCATTCAGCTAACCCACCAGGGATACAGCAAAGTCATGGGACTGCACATGGTGGATTGTGAAGAGGCAGCAAAAGAGCTCAATTGAATCAATGATGCTTCTTACATTGATGCTGAGCAGAGGAATCCTAGAAGATCAATGGTCAGGATCACCAAGCTCTATCAAGAAAGTAACTGCAATGCATCGATAGGGATGGCGTCTATGGTTGTGTAATCAGCTAATGAAAGATTTACTATAGCTCAAGCTTCCAATTCAAATTCATAATAATGATGGAATTGTGTGGTGGCAGAGAGTCATGCGAATCTGCAAAAGCAGCATAAAAGAAAAAAATCAACTAAGTAACTCTGATACTTTCAATGTCTCAGTTATTATCTATGATAGGCCAGATGCTTACCATGCCTTCATCTGTTAGCTTTAGTAACCATAGTGAAACTAACCTCAATAGCTGGTTCACTGTTGCTTTTCTTTGACATTGGCCCTCATTATTCTACCACTCATGGTTTCATTTAAAACTTCTCGAAAATAATAGTTTATGCTCCTTTCTTTTAAGTACATTTATGCTCATCTGTCATCTTAAAAATATTCTGTTGTTCTCTTCCTATTTTGCTTTTCCATCAGATTTTTTTGTCACAATATAAACAGTCTTAGCTTCTCAAAATATTACCCATCATATTAAAAAGTAACACTAATATTGAAAAATATATTTACATACCTGCTTCCAGTGCAATACTAGGTCCATACAAGACAATTCCTAGGTAACAGAGCTGAAAATATAAAGAGCAGAATTATTTGGTTATGTCATTTTACATGTATTTCATTAATAATGAAAATAATATCTGTTATATAAGGAAAACCTTATAAGCAGATTGTGTAATCAAATCTTCAGAGATTGTATAACTTGCATTAGACATTTTTAGGATTTATACTTGACTGTGAGCAGTGTTACAGTTTCAAGGAACATGACTACTGAGCTAAAATAGGTTAAAGAATTTGCCAATATAGATAGTAAAGGAAAGATAAGGAATTACATCTGTCACTAGTGTCCATTAAAATTAAGACAGATATGGCTATAGCTACTAGATTTCAAAGATCCTATTTATTTCTTGCATTTGGCAGCTAAGCTATTAATTATCATACATTTTCACTGACACTAATCAGTACACACACATATACTCATCTATTTACAGAAACATATATATCCACAAATTTATATACATCCCCATCTAGATACACAGGTATACTTACATACCAATATACATGCATATATATATTCATCATCATTATCATCATTTAATGATTTAACATCTGCTTTCCATGCTGGCAAGGATGGTGTGACAGGAGCTGGCCATCTGGGGAGCTGGCCATCTGGGGAGCTGGCCATCTGGGGAGCTGGCCATCTGGGGAGCTGGCCATCTGGGGAGCTGGCCATCTGAGGAGCTGCCCAGGTTCCAACTGTCTATTTTGGCATGGTTTCTACAGCTGGATGCCCTTTGTAATGCCAACTACTTCACAGAGTGTACTGGGTGCTCTTTACATGACACTGGCACAGGCGTCTTTATGTGGCACCAGCATGGATTCTTTTATGTGGCATCAGCATGGATACTTTCATGTGACACCAGCATGAGTGTTTTTATGTCACACCAGTACCCACAAAGCCTCGATGGAAGGGCCTCTTGACTGAGAGATGGATGAAGAGGACATATCTGTATGTATGGACAGCCAAAGTTTTACTTAGCTTGACATGTCTTCTCAAGCACAGCATCCCTCCAGAAGTCTCAGTCCTTTGTCATTTCCTCTGGGAAGCCCTTGGAAATCCTTTCTCACTACTTTGTCCCACATCTTAGGTCTACTCTGCCACAAGTTTCCTCCACAATTAGAGATCAACACTTTTTTATGCAGTTGTCCTCATCCATATACATCACATAACCATGCAGTCTTCTCTCTTACACCCTACAACTAATGCCTCTTATACTTAATTTTTCTCTCAAACCATTTACATTCAGTCATACTGACATTACCTATCCAGCAGAGCATGCTAACTTCATTTCCTTCAAGCCTTTGCATGTCCTCTAAAGTCATAGCCCATGTTTCACTACCATCTAACATATCTGTACATACACAGGCATCATACAATCTGCCCTTCACTCTGAGGGAGAGATCCTTTGTTCCCAACAAAGGTAGTAGCTCTCTAAACTTTGCCCAGCTTGTTCTTATTCAAGTAACTACACTTTCAGAACTTCTTCCTTCACAGCTAAGTAGGTGGCCTAGGTAATGGAAATATCTACTACTTCTAAGGATCCCTCCAGACATTTGAGGAAGTCTATTCTCTGTACATTATTAGTGCTTACTGTACCGGCATATCTGACTACTACTAAGACTATTTTTTTATGTTAACCTGCACATGATATCACTACATTTTTATGTGTCCATAGCTTGCACTGGATACACCATATGGAGTTTCTACCAACACCTTCCTACATATCAAGCAGAACCATCTCCTTAAAAGGATTTGAGATTTGTCTGTCTTCTTACATACTAGGAGTTTCGTCTTAGCTAAATTAACTTTAAGGCCCTTAGATTACATACCTTACTTCTGCACCTGAAATTTTTTCTCTAATTCAGGTGGTGATTCAGCTATAAAAACAAGATCATCAGCATAGAAGAAAGTTGTCAGAAGTTAGTAAAATACTTTTTACTATTACTTATTAGCTTAAAAACTGACTTTTAAGCACAGGGCTAACTGGGCCTGCAGCCCAAAACTGAAAAAAGCTAAATAGCATGACTATAATACATCTATAATGACTATATGCCCCGGTGGTGTTTGATCAGGAGTTAACGATGAATGAGAATTAATTCTGTAATGCAATCGTTCTATTGTTCCAGTCCTGATCTGAATTCCAGCTTGGCCAATTTAGCCAATTTGAATTCCAGCATTGGCTAATTTGTTCCAAAGTTCTTATCTCAACGTAAAATTAATGAAGCTAATGTCATTTATCTCCCCCTTGATCTCTGACATCCTCTGACAAACACCAACCAAGATGGCATGAATCAGCCAAGTTTTACCTGCTAGAAATAGTGACTCAAATGCTTTTAAATCAGATCTCAATGCTTAGATGTTCAAGAACCAAATGAAGGGCAGATCTTCAATCCCAGGATCATCCCGATTCCAAAAAGTTATAATATGTCTATGTTGAGCAAATGTAGAGTGAGAAACAGGGGTTCAGACAGACAGAATTTCATATTTATTATTATAGAGATAGAGACAGTGAGTTGGCAGAATCATTACCACATCAGACAAAATGCTTAGCAACATTTCTTCCAGCATTATGTTCCAAGTTCAAATTCTACTAAGGTTGACTTAACCTTTCATCCTTTTGGGATCGATAAAATAAGTACCAGTGGAGCACTGGAGTCAATGCAATTGCCTCTCCTCCTCCTCCCACAAAATTTCAGACCTTATTCCTATAGTAGAAAGAATAATTAATTATCATATATTACACTGAGGTTGACTTTGTCTTTCATCTTTTTGAGGTGGATAAAATAAGAATTAGTTAAGGTCTGGGGTCGATGCAATCGACTAGACCTCCTCCCCACAAATTTCAGGCCTTGTGTCTATAGTAGAAATAATTTTTACTAATCATTTTCTTTCAGCACTTTCATTCCTGATGGAAGTTTTCAAAAGTTGGAGGATATTAAATATATTGCTTCATATATGAATATGTAACAGATGTCAACTGTTTATTGAAAAAATGCCAGGAATTCAAATACTTTTGATAAATTTATTTACTTTTGTTTGGGGGTTGTATAAAGAATGTTTGAGAGTGGCCTATGAAGAGTGGTATTTTTGTCCATAAAAGCCAGCCATTGATTTCATGGTATATAGGAAATGTCAGCTGTTTATTGAAGAATGAGACAAGGAACAAGAGATTTCTGGCTGGTTATTTTGATGACAAGTCAGTTCAGAAATGTCTAGCTGTTTATTAATTTCAATATATTGTTGGTTTTAATCTGGAGATGTCATTGAACAGTCTTAAATATTTGTATGTATGTACGTGTGTGTGGTGATTGTTTAAAAATTTGTGTTAGTAACAAAAGCAACATCATCATGAATATCTGATGTTGACTTAGTTTGGTTCATCTGGAAAAATTATTTTTGATAAAATTTTCCATGTTTCTATAAATATGATACAAGTTTAATTATGGAGCAAATGTTTCATAAAATGTTTTTACATTTTGTTCTGATATTTTGAACCATTCCTTGGGAAAATCTTGAATTTATTGTTTCTGTGGAAAGACGTTTTTCTCAATGAGATCTTTTGAAATTCAGCTTCCTCCGAAATTCATCTTTGTTTGTGTTCTTGCTCATTCACAAAGCGTTTCCAGTCTGACTGATGAAATTTTCTTCGTAGATGGGGCATAGATGCAGCCATGCTGGAGCACCACTTTTAGTTGAACAAATTTATCCAGGACTTATTCTTTGCAAGCCTAGTACTTATTCTATCAGTCTCTTTTGCCAAACCGCTAAGTTACAGGGACATAATCACACCAACATTGGTTGTCAAGCGATGGTGCGGGGACAAACACAGAGACATGAATATATACATACATACATATATATATGTATGTATATATATATATATATATATATATATATATATATATATATATATATATATATATTCAGTTGAGGGAACCCGTGGAAGAGGTAGGCCCAGGAAGACCTGGGCTGAGGTGGTGAGGCAAGACCTTCGTACATTGGGCCTCACCGAGGCGATGACTACGGACCGAGACCTTTGGAAATGGGCTGTGCGTGAGAAGACCCGGCAAGCCAAGTAAGATCGCTGCCAGTGCCCCTGGACTGGTTCTTGTGCGGGTGGCACATGAGATGCACCATTTTGAGCGTGGCCGTTGCCAGTACCGCCTGACTGGCTCCTGTAGGATTTTCGAGCGAGATCGTTGCCAGTGCCCCTGGACTGGCTTGTGCGGGTGGCACATAAAAGACACCATTTCGAGCGTGGCCGTTTTCGTGCGGGTGACACGTAAAAGCACCCACTACACTCTCTGAGTGGTTGGCGTTAGGAAGGGCATCCAGCTGTAGAAACTCTGCCAAATCAGACTGGAGCCTGGTGTTGCCATCCGGTTTCACCAGTCCTCAGTCAAATCGTCCAACCCATGCTAGCATGGAAAGCGGACGTTAAACGATGATGATGATGATTCAAAAGTCTTAGTTTTGGTGCGGAATCACATTTCTCAAAGTTGGTAAATTCAAAGCAGAAATTATTTTCTGCAGAGATATTTTCCGGATTCAGCGCGCCAAAACTAAGACTTTTGAATTTTAATCTTTATAATGGATAGAATCACGTACACGTTTTCACTGGTTGAAGACAACTACCACGAGATTCTGTTCGATTATAGGAATATCGGCAATCTGTACTGAAGATAAATAGATATTTTAATTTGGAAGTATTGATTTTGAAACTATAGTCTGCAGATAATCGAGGTATGTACAATTTTCACTGGTCTAGCCCGCCTGCTTTTGCTCCGCTGAATCCGTATTTGAGAATTTTTTAAGTGAGCTTCTTCTAGCATATTGACAGACCGGTCACTGGTCAATCTTATATACACAAGTACTATAATCTTTTTAGGATCTCTAAAAAAATTTTTTCCTGAGCCTTCTGATTCTTTTAATGTGCTAGTTTCCTGGTATTAAATTGATATTAATTAATATCGAATTTTTACCATATTATGTTAATATATATATGTATGTATGTATATAGGTAACAGGTTTCTTTTAGTTTCTGTCTACCAAATCCACTCACAAGGCTTTGGTTGGCCCGAGGCTACAGTGCAAGACACTTGCCCACGGTGTCATGCAGTGGGTCTGAACCCGGAACTATGTGGTTGGGAAGCAAGCTTCTTACCACACCACCACTCCTGCACCTATATATATATATATATATATATATATATATATATATATATATATATATATATATATATATATATATATATATATATATATATATATATATATATATATATATATATATATATATATATATATATATATATATATATATATATATATATATATATATATATATATATATATATATATATATATATATATATATATATGTATATGTATGTATATGTATATCTATACACACACACACACACTCACACGCATGCACGCTCGTGCGCGCACACACACACACACATTATCATCATCATTTAATACCTAATTTCCATACTGGCATGGTTAGATGGTTTGACAAGAACCAGAGGACTTTGCCAAGCTCCACTCTCTACTTTGGCATGATTTCTATGACTGGATTCCCTTCCTAATGCCAACCACTTTACAGATTGAACTGGAGGCTTTTTACATGACACCAGTACCAGCAAGGTCACTTGCATGACAAAGATCCTTTGAGGGGAGGGTGGCATTGAAAGAGGTGGCTTTGTGCCAGGTGATGAGAGGTTAGAGTATGACAGGACAGAAACAGGTGTCCTTCTATAGAGGAGATACATGGTTACCCTAGTCGGAGTGAGGGGAGAGAGAGAGAGATAGACAGAGACAGCTGGGATGGAATGAGAGAGAGCAGGAGAGAGAGAGAGGGAGGTGATGTGCCAACGCATATTCTTAAAGTACAAGGACATGAATATGAATAGGACGGTAGAAGATTGCTCAGGGTGTGTGAGTAGGGATTTCACATGAATGCAAAGGGGGAATGGTGGAATGCAGTGACTGATAATACACAGATATATAGGTGGGATGACACGATAGCAATGATACAAGTGGGAGGTCAAGGAGAGAAGACTAAGCTGCAGAAGTGGGGAGGGAGAGATAAACATAGTATATGAAGAAGAGATGTGAAGAAGAGGAGATGTAGTTTGGTGTATTTTGGTAAACTGTGTGAAAAATTTAATGTTACATGGGGGGAGAACACACAGCACTTCCAGAACACAGTTTCACTGAGGTGGGCGGGTCTTCTCAAGAACCCCATATCAGTAATCATCACAGTCCAATGCCATCTCCTCCATGTGGCCCAACATTTTGAGATTGGCACTCACTACTTCACCCCATATCTACGTGAGTCTCCCCCTTCCAATAGGGCCGTATATTTTAAGTTACTAGCTAATCTTTATACAGCATATATAATTTATGCATAATAAAAATAGATGAATGGATTATCTGGTATTGCTACATTGTTTCATTTAGAGTTTTTTTATTTTGGTACATGCATAATACAATTAGTTGGATTGTGTAATACATTACATAACTTCCAATTCATTAGGCAGTCAGGTAAATAGGTGAGCAACATCTTGTTGATTAATCAGCAGATTATCAGCAAGTGAAATTTCTAATCAGAATACCAACATTTAAGAAATTTAAGGTGGGTGCAACTCCAAGCAGTCAGTCAAACAAGAAAAGATAGTAGAATAAGGTCATAAATATAATGATAGCTGGGGGTATTGAGATCTTTAAGAATTCATTAAACTAAGCAAATTCATCTACAAAGATGAGTAGAAGCAGAATTTATCCAGATACAGTAGATAGTAGATGTCAAGCAAACATTTAACCCTCTCCTAAAAGAAAACATTAATCATACTATATCATTTTACAGCCAGCATTATCTTTTCATTTACTCAATTAATCATGATAAAAGTTGAGAGGGGAATAGAGGATGAGGAGAAAAAGGAAAATAAATAATACAACAAAATAAGATCAATGAAGTAGAGAGAAAAAACGCAAGAAAAAAACAAAGAAAAATAGAGAAAAACTATAGAGAATTAGTCCACATGACTGGAAGACTGATCAGCATAAACAAACAAATAAATAAATGTGTGTCTAAATAAAAATAACCATAGTGAGGGACATTCCACGGTTGAATTAGAACAGTCACAAACAGTGATAGGCGTGAAGAAGACAAAGATTAAGTGGCCGAAAGCAAATGACGCAGCAAGTTATAAAAAATTCGGCAACGAGGTATCAAGAATGACCACCAAATTCAAAGGCGACGACGAACAAAAGCTCGAGAACCTGGCTTATACAATCTACCAGGAAGGAGAGAAAAGATTTGGACTGGAAACAACAGGGAAGGTAGAATCACCGGCAGAGAGTGGACCATCGAAGAGAGAAACACGGATTGCAAAGACTCGAGAAGAGAGGAAAAAAAAACTCAGAACCAGATGGAGGGATGCAAAGGAGGAGGAAAGAGAAGGGCTAAAGCAGCTATATGAAGAGATAAAAAAGAAGCATCGAGAACTACTGAGAAAAGAAAGAAGGAAGAACAGAAGAAAGGAGAGAGAAAAGAACTATCGTAGCTTTGTGAACAATCCCTATCAATATGCGAAACATTTATTTACTGAAAGTAAAAGCGGAAAATTGGATTGCACGAAAGAAGAGCTCGAACAACATCTTAAAGAGACATACAGCGACTCTGACAGAAATAAAGTACTCCCAGAAATGCACGGACTGAAGAAACCACTTGAACCAAGGGTACCTTTCGATTTGAGTGACATCAAACGGAAAGAAATAGAGGAGTTCATAAGAAAAGCAAGAGCAAAAAGTTCACCAGGGAACGACGGTGTGAGCTACAAGGTTTACAAGTATTGCCCGAAATTGCATTTACAGTTATTTGCATTGATAAGAGAAATGTGGAAGAAGAAAGACGTAGCGGAGCGATGGTGTATAGCTGAAGGTATCTATTTGCCTAAAGAGAAAAATGCGAAAACACTAGGACAATTTAGACCAATTTCATTATTAAATACTGACGGGAAAATCATGTTTGGAATCATTGCTAGACGAATCATAAGATTCGTACAGGATAACGGGTACGTTAATGAAGCAATCCAAAAAGCAGGTATCCCCGGAATCCCTGGGTGCATAGAACACGCATTTGCCATCTGGGAAGCTATCACCTGTGCAAAACAACTGAAGAAAAACTTGCACATTGTTTGGCTAGATCTTGCCAACGCATATGGATCTGTTCCACACGCGGTAATCAGAGCAGCGATGGACTTCTTTTGGATTCCAAAAGATGTTCCACGAATGCTCATGTCCTACTACGACAACATGAAGATGAGATTTACAGCAAGAGAGTTCACAACGGAGTGGCAACGCCTAGAAGTAGGTATTGCAGCCGGATGCACGATATCAGTCATCTTATTCGTGCTAGTCATGGAGATGTTACTAAGGTCAACAAACTGTGAGAAAGCTGCTATAAAGACACCATTAAGGGCATTTATGGACGACGTCACTCTACTATCGGAGAGTAGAGAAGCAGCAGAGGGAAAGTTAGAGCGGTTGGATGAACTGATAGGATGGGCAAGAATGAAATTCAAAGCCAAAAAATCTCGAAGCGTGGCTTTCGTGAAAGGAGTGCAAGAAGAAGTGAAATTCAGGATAGGAGGTGAAGACATACCAACGGTGAAAGAACAACCAGTAAAGAGTCTTGGCAGATGGTATAGAGACTTATTAAATGATAAGAAGCAAAGGAGAGAGACACACGAGTTAGTAGAACAAGGATTAAAGGCAATTGACAGAACAACACTGCCGGGAAAATTCAAATGTTGGATACTGCAATTTGGACTGTACCCAAGGATAATGTGGCCATTGCAAATGTACGAAATAGCCTTGAGTAGAGTAGAAAGGATAGAACAAAGATGCAGTGTGTTTATCAGGAAATGGCTTGGTCTGCCGAAACCACTGAATACAACTGCACTATATGGAAAACCCGTGCTGCAACTACCAATAACATCGATCACCGAAGAATATAAAGCAGGAAAGGCGAGGACAGTAATGATGATGAGGTATTCAAAAGATCAGAGCATCCGAGAAAACCCTCCAAAGGTACGAACAGGGAGGAAATGGAATGCGGAAGAGGCAGTAAACAGGGCGATCGGAATACTAAGACACGCCGATATAGTTGGAGCAACGCAAGAAGCAAGAGCCGGCCTAGGGACGCGCAATTTCAGGCCATTTTGCAAGAGCAGTATAAAAGAGATGAAAGAGGCAGTGGTACACGAAGTGAGAAAGGAGGAAGAAGAAAAACGGAATGTACATTTGGTGCAATGTAGTCAACAGGGGCAGTGCCTGAGATGGGAGGAAAACGTGGTCAGTCACAGAATCTCATGGAAGGAACTTTGGGCTTAGGAACAAGCAAGAACAGCCTTCCTGATCAAGTCTACCTTCGACGTTCTACCCTCACCGGCGAACTTAGTCCGATGGAACATAAAAACAACCGATGAATGTGGATGCGGAGAGAAAGTGACGGTGAGACACGTTCTGTCAAGCTGCAGACTAGCACTAGAAAGGTATACATGGTGCCATAATCAAGTCCTCGGCGTCATAAGCGCAGCACTCAAGGAGAAGAACGAGGGATACAATAGGGGAGAGTACCTCAAAGTGGAAAAACGCAGGAAAATATACTTCCAGAAGGAGGGAAAAGGACATAAGATCAGGCCTCCAAATAAAATATACGAGATAGACGAAAGATGGAAGGGATACTGGGAGCTGGCCACGGATTTGGGAAGTCTAGCAATTTTTCCACTTATAAAAACAACAAAAAGACTAGACTTAGTCATATGGAACACAGAACGGAGAATAGGAATCTTGCTAGAACTGACAGTACCATGGGAAGAGAATATCGACAATGCAGAGAAACAAAAGGAGAAGAGATACGAGAAACTAATCGAAGAGTGCAGAGAACAGGGATGGAATGTCGAGTACTACCATCTGTCAGTGGGGGCTAGAGGCTTCATTGAAAGAAAAATGACAGCGCTATTCAAAAGAAGATTTGCGTTTTCAAGCTCGGAACTGAGAAAACTGGTAAGGAGGATACAGGAGGCGGTCGAAAAAGCCAGCTTCTATATATGGCTGAAGCGGGAAGACCAAATATGGCTTGAAAGTCATAACATGCCGGCAGGAAAATAACATCACTAGGTGAGACAGGCTGACACTGAAGTAGCTTCGCGCCCTCCATTGTCAGTTAAAGTTTAGACAGTGTCACGTGACAACTTGCTGGGGCTACTTGCTGGAGCCTAGCAGCGGGAGGTTTAGACAGTGTCATGTGACAACTTGCTGGGGTTGCCTACTGGACCCTAGCAGCGGGAAATTTAGACAGTGTCACGTGACAACTTGCTGGGGAAGCCTGCTGGAGCCTAGCAGCAGGTATAAAAGGGGGAATTTGACATGACAATCAGTCGGCTGCTGACACTCGTTGATGCTGCATCGAAGAGGCCAGGGAATAGAAGAAAGAAGACATGCACCCAACACCAGAGCTGAAGACACCTCCGAAAGGGGGGGGGCCACGTCAAAACGGTAGAGGAGTACGGGCCGAAACCGAACGTGGTTCATCCTGATGATGTCTTGAGCTAACTGGATCCTATAAAGGAGCTGTTGTGGTAGCAGACCACGAAACATGGTTGAAATTCCTCAGAAACTATAGAGAAAAAACAAAGAAAAATAGAGAAAAACTATAGAGAATTAGTCCACAAGACTGGAAGACTGATCAGCATAAACAAGCAAATAAATAAATGTGTGTCTAAATGAAATTTGTAAATGTAATACTCTGTGTTAATTCAAAGGTATACATTTATAAATTCATGAATTTATGAAAATATGCACATAGAATAGCAAAATATGTAGGTATCATTTAATTATTTGTAAGAATGTATGAGTTGAAATTTCAGATCTCACTTGAAAAAGTAAATCAGAACTGATAAATAAACAGAAAGATATTATATCAGTCAAAATATTACTTGGAATTCAATCAAAATCATACAGTTTAGTATCAAGTCAAAATATGACTTAATGATCAAAGAAAGGTTGAGGGGGATAAATGAAGAAATTTAAGAAGTATTTATAAGAACTATAAGCATTATAGAGGTCATAACACAATCAATTTTAAGAGAATATCTAGGACAATACCACATTAGAGTGAATTTAATATTTGTGATTAGGGAAGATATCCCAATGCTAAAATTTAAATTAAAGTTTAAAATAATATGAAAATATACCTTACAGTCAGTATCAGTTGCTAGGGCTAAGGTAGGCAAGAGTAGCTTGAATATGATCCATTGCAATGATAATGATATTAAGGTATAAAATACTACATAAAGATAATTCAATAATCTTATTATAATCAATATCATAGCTACATAGATACTTATACAACATTCAGGAAAGACCCATAGAAAGAGATTTTCATACAGAATGTGAGTATTTGATCCTTATTTTGTCCAATCTATTGACAACTTCACCTGTGCATTTCAACATTTCTAACAATTCAATACAGCAGAGATTACTACAATATCTACCACTAACAAATGGCTTAGTGTGTTTTATAATGCTCCACTGTTAGATGAAGACTGACATCTTTGTCCTTTAATTCCCAAACTTCCACAGAGAGTGATGTTGCTTTAGCTTTATCACTTCTAAAGATGTGAAAATGATTACATAATCTTAGTTTGAAAGAAGAAGAAACAGAACCTATGTAAGAAAACATAAGTAGCTTAGATCTAACATTACAGTTATACACAATATTTTTGATCAGGCATTTGTTATCTAATGAGGATTCAATTTTATTCCAACAGTTAAATAGTCTAGGTGATTCCGAGATAAGAGTATCATGGATTATATGATTCATACCATTATGCTGTACCTAGCTATAATCATTAGAATCATTATCAATGTTTGCCACTCCATTGACACCGGCATTATCAAGGTTCCTATTAGAGTAAATATAAGCATCATTAAGGTCTACAGGTACTTTGAAATAATTATACATGTCTTCATCATTAATACAATTACCGGTCGCAGTCATGATTATTACCACAACCATTCACACTATTATAAACAGAACTATTTCTGTTGCTGTTATTATTAGTGTTAATATTATTAACACTAAGAAAATTATTGATTACCCATTATACTATTGCTACAGTTAATATCAGTGTTAACATGACTCAGCATTATTCAAATATCATTGTTGCTATTATAATTATCATGCACATTTTTATTACAATTATTATTATTGTTATTATTAAAAAGGATTGACGTAACTTCACAAAAGTAAACAGTCAAGAAAAAGAGCGCAATTCGATTGTAATAGATATTTTATTGGTTGAACGATATTTCAACAATAAGTCTGTCTTTGTCGAGTTCAAAATAAGAAGTGATAAAAATTCAAAATTATAGAAATTTAAATGTAAAGTATGAACGAGAGCAACCAGCGTCCACACGTTGATGGAATGACATCATCAGTCTTCAAGTTTCAATTTTATAACAGGCGAAAAGAAAAAGACAGAAAAAAGAAGACAAGAAAAAGGAGGAAAGAAAAAAATAAAAAGAAGAATATTTAATCAAACAGTTTTGTATAAATTTGATGATATTCTCCTGTCATCTTATTCATTCCTCCAAGGCGTGATGTTAATAATCCGCAAATATATTTCTCCTCATACATTCTGAGAAGAGAAAGTGAAGCAGATTCAAAGTATTTTCTGAGAATATGCTCTTTCAAGTCTTTTTCAAAATTGCAGCCATTTGCAATGAAATGCTTGGCAAGTTCTGTCGAACTACTGTTATTGTGCCTGACGTTGAATCTGTGCCAATTAAAACTTTTGTTTAATTGTTCTGTTGTACAACCAACATAAATCAAGTTGGGTTTCATGCAAATCAGACTGGAACCTGGTACAGTTCTCTGGCTTACCAATTCTCTGGAAACCAGACACTAAATGGTGGCGGCGGCGGCGGTGGTGGTGGTGAGGAGGAGGAGGAGGAGGAGGGGGAGGATTTATTCCATCTGGTTTCCCTTTTAAAGCTAGTTTAACCCTAACCCTAATTTGCATTGAAATTTGGCAGGTTTGATGAGTAAACCTACAAATGTTCAAATTAATCTTATTACTATGGGAGTGGACACCAACTAAAATATAGATACAGTAGTCTATCATATTCACACAACAAAATGAATGAAACATACTGAGAATTATGCTGTAGCTGTACTGCAAGTCAAATGTTTGTGTACGACTTAAAAAATATACAAAAATCAATGTATCAGAACAATTTAGTGAGATGGAATTCTAATATGATTTGTACAGCTTCTTGAGAAGTGTTTAGGAAATATTTCTTTCATGTCATTACGTCTTGTAATGACTTCTAATTAGTTTAAATTCTATTGAATAAAACATTAATGTAAATCTTATTATCATCATCGTCGTTTAACGTCCGCTTTCCATGCTAGCATGGGTTGGACAATTTGACTGAGGACTGGTGAAACCAGATGGCTACACCAGGCTCCAATCTGATTTGGCAGAGTTTCTACGGCTGGATGCCCTTCCTAACGCCAACCACTCAGAGAGTGTAGTGGGTGCTTTTACGTGTCACCCGCACGAAGGCCAGTCAGGCGGTACTGGCAACGGCCACGCTCAAAATGGTGTATTTCATGTGCCACCCGCACAAGAGCCAGTCCAGGGGCACTGGCAACGATCTCGCTCGAAAATTCTACGAAGGCCAGTCAGGCGGTACTGGTAACGGCCACGCTCAAAATGGTGTATTTTATGTGCCACCCGCACAAGAGCCAGTCCAGGGGCACAGGTGCCATCACAAATTCGCTTTCGCTTGCCCCAATAAGTCTTCGCAAGCTGAGTTTCGTGTCCAATTTAACTCGATTTCGATTTCACTTGCCTCAACAGGTCTTCGCAAGTGGAGTTTAGTGTCCACTTTAACTCAATTTCGATTTCACTTGCCTCAACAGGTCTTCGAAAGTGGAGTTTAGTGTCCAATGAAGGAAGGTACGCCTAAGTGGACAGACTGAGGCCTTAGATTTAGATCTCACTTGGCTTGCTGGGTTTTATCACGCACGGCATTTGACAGAGTATCTACAGCTGGATGCCCTACCTAAACGCCAACTACTCAGAGAGTGTAGTGGGTGCTTTTACATGCCATCGGCATGAAGGCCAGTCAGGCGGTACTGGCAACGGCCACACTCAAAATGGTGTATTTTATGTGCCACCTGCACAAGAGCCAGTCCAGGGGCACTGGCAACGATCTCGCTCGAAAATTCTACGAAGGCCAGTCAAGTGGTACTGGTAACAGCCACGCTCAAAATGGTGTATTTTATGTGCCACCCGCACAAGAGCCAGTCTAGGGGCACTGGCAACGATCTCGCTCGAAAGTCCTTACACATGCCGCGGGCACAAGTGCCAGAAAAGCGACGCTGGGCACAGGTGCCATTTCGATTTCGCTTGCCCCAATAAGTCTTCGCAAGCTGAGTTTCGTGTTCCAATGAAGGAGACGACGTTGGCATGGGTACCAGTCGTTGAATTTAACTCGATTTCGATTTCACTTGCCTCAACAGGTCTTCGCAAGTGGAGTTTAGTATCCAATTTAACTCGATTTCGATTTCACTTCCCTCAATAGGTCTTCGCAAATGGAGTTTAGTGTCCAATTTAACTCGATTTCGATTTCGCTTGCCCCAATAAGTCTTCGCAAGCTGAGTTTCGTGTCCCAATGAAGGAGACGACGTTGGCATGGGTGCCAGTCATCGAATCTAATTCGATTTCGATTTCACTTGCCTCAACATGTCTTCGCAAGTGGAGTTTAATATCCAATTTAACTCAATTTCGATTTCACTTGCCTCAATAGGTCTTCGCAAATGGAGTTTAGTGTCCAATTTAACTGGATTTCGATTTCACTTGCCTCAACAGGTCTTCGCAAGTGGAGTTTGGTGTCCAATGAAGGAAGGTACGCATAAGTGGACTGGTTGAGGCCTTAGATTTAGGTCTCACTTGGCTTGCCGGGTCTTCTCACGCACAGCATATTTCCAAAGGTTTCGGTCAGAAGTCATCGCCTCGGTGAGGTCCAAAGTTCGAAGGTCGTGCCTCACCACCTCATCCCAGGTCTTCCTGGGCCTACCTCTTCCACAGGCTCCCTCAACTGCTAGGGTGTGGCACTTTTTCACACAGCTATCCTCATCCATTCTCGCTACATGACCATACCAGCGCAGTCGTCTCTCTTGCACACCACAACTGATGCTTCGTAATTTCAACTTTTCTCTCAAGGTACTAATACTCTGTCTAGTATGCACACTGACATTACACATCCATCGAAGCATACTGGCTTCATTCCTTGCGAGCCTACGCATGTCCTCAGCAGTCACAGCCCATGTTTCACTGCCATGAAGCATGGCTGTTCGTACACATGCGTCATACAGTCTGCCTTTTACTCTGAGTGAGAGGCCCCTTGTCACCAGCAGAGGTAAGAGCTCTCTGAACTTTGCCAAGGCTATTCTTATTCTAGCAGCTACACTTTCAGCGCAACCTCCCCCACTACTAACTTGGTCACCTAGATAGCGGAAGCTATCAACTACATCTAGTTTTTCTCCCTGGAATGTGGCAGAAGTTGTTTTCTGTACATTTACAGTTTTTATAGCTCCTGAACATCTACTACATACAAAAACTAACTTCCTAGTTAGCCTTCCTTTGATATTGCTGCACCTCTTGTGTGTCCAAAGCTTGCACTGGGTGCATCTTATAGAGTTTCTACCTACGCCTTTGCTACAGATCGAGCAGGGCCATCTACCTGAAGGGGTTTGTGTGTTGTCTACCTTCCTACTTATTAGGACTTTGGTTTTAGCTAGGTTGACTCTAAGGCCCTTCGACTCTAATCCTTGCTTCCACACCTGAAACTTCTCTATTTCCTCTAGTTCTGATAGTGACTCAGCAATTAGTGCAAGGTCATCAGCATAGAGGAGCTCCCAGGGGCATCCTGTCTTGAATTCCTCTGTTATAGCCTGGAGGACTATGATAAATAGGAGGGGGCTGAGGACTGAATCTTGGTGGACCCCTACCTCTACCCGGAATTCTTCACTGTACTCATTGCCAACCCTAACCTTACTGATAGCGTCACTGTACATGGCTCGCACAGCTCTCACTAACCATTCTTCTATCCCTAGTTTCCTCATTGACCACCAGATAAGGGATCGGGGGACCCTGTCAAAGGCTTTCTCCATATCAATGAAAGCCAGGTACAGAGGTTTATCTTTGGCTAGGTATTTCTCCTGCAGCTGTCTTACCAGAAATATAGCATCAGTGGTGCTTTTCCCTGGAACAAACCCAAACTGCATCTCATCTAAACTGACTCTCTCCCTAATTAGTTGGGCTATGACCCTCTCCGTGACTTTCATTACCTGATCTAACAACTTGATACCTCTGTAATTATTTGTATCTAAAGCGTCACCTTTACCTTTGTAGCAGTTGACTATGGTGCTGCTACACCAGTCATTGTGAATGACTCCTTCATGTATCACCTGGTTAACAATACGGGTGACTAGGCTATAGCCGACACTGCCAGATATTTTGAGCATCTCTGCAGTGATTCCTGAAGGGCCAGGTGCTTTCCCTGTTTTCATACTCTTAATAGCTTTATCTAACATGGTACTGTCAACTCGAATCGCTGGTCCCTCTGTTGGGTCGACATTCGGCAGACTTTCTCCCATTCGTTCTCTTTATTGAGCAACCTTTCGTAGTGGCGTCTCCATACCTCTTTCTTTGCAGTCTCATTTAGTGCAAGCGTACCATCATCCATGCGAACACATTTATCTCCGATGACATCACGATTCTCTCTCACACACGAATTACCTCAAGTCTTTGGTCCTCACGGCGCAGAACGTTGGCAAACTTTTTCTTATATGCTTCCCCTCTGGCTAAATAAACTTGTCGCCTAGCTTCCCTTCTAGCAGTCTGATACAATTCCCTGCTACCACCATTCTTCCAGTCTTTCCAAGCCTGTTTCTTTTGTCTGATAGCCCTGTTCCACCACCACGTTATTTTCGGTCGAGAGGGGACCTTGCACCGTCCACAGATCTGGTCGGTGGCCCTCAGCAGGTTGTCCCGTAGAAATGTCCAGTTGTCCTCTACATTGCGTGAAGCTACATCCCCCTCTATTTCGTCATAGGCTTCGAGTAGTAAATCTCTGAGTCTCTGTCGATTCGCATGATCTTTGAGCTTCCAGACCCTTCTCCTCCAAGTTGGTCGTCTTCTCGGCAACCACTTAGCCCTGATCCTGAAGTCACTAACTACTAGTCTATGTTGTGGGGTACATTCTTCGCCTGGGAAGGTTTTGGCATTTCTAAGCAGCCATCTTTCCCTTTTTCTGGCGAGGATGTAGTCAATTTGACTAGTATGTCTGCCAGAACAGTAGGTGATTAGGTGACTAAGTTATTATTATCATAAAAGCAGTGATGGCAGCGAGCTGGATGAAATGCTTAGCGGTATTTCACCCGCTGCTACGTCCTGAGTTCAAATTCCGCTGAGGTCGACTTTGCCTTTCATCCTTTTGGAGTCGATAAACTAAGTACCAGTTAGACACTGGGATTGATGTAATTGACTGGTCCCCTCCCCCAAAATTGCTGCCCTTGTGGCAAAATTTGAAACCATTATTATTAAGGCAGTGAGCTGGGGCTGATAAAATAAATACCAGTTGGGTACTGGGATCAATGTAAGTAACTTAGTCCCACTCCCAAATTGCTGGCCTTGTGCCAAAATTTGAAATTATTATCATTATTGTTGTTGTTATTATTATTATTGTTATTGTTGTTATTATTATTATTATTATTATTATTATTATTATTATCATCATCATCAATAATATTAATACGCTTAGTTTTGTTTGTTTTTGTACGTACCTGTGGTGTGTGTCACACCTACTTCAAAGGAAGAAATGAGTTGCAAAGCCAGGGAGAGGCGGACAGGGAAGAAGTGAGAGAGAGAGAGGGGGAGGAGAAAGAGACAGAGTGAGAGAGAAAGAGAGAGTGAAAGATATAGTGAGTGGTGATGGTGTTCGTTTTGTTTTTTAAATGTTTCAGAGAGGAAGTAAGAGAGAAAGAGAGAGAAGGTGAGAGAGAGAGGGTAAGAGAGAAAGAGAGCGAGTGAGAGAGGAAGTGAGAGAGAGTGAGAGAGAGAGAAAGGGAGAGAGTGAGAGAGAAAGAGAGAGAGTGAGAGAGAAGGAGAGAGGGTGAGAGAGAAAGAGAGAGAATGAGAGAGAATGAGAGAGAAAGAGAGAGTGAAAGATATATTGAGTGGTGATGGTGTTCGTTTTGTGTTTTTTAAATGTTTCAGAGAGGAAGTAAGAGAGAAAGAGAGAGAGGGTGAGAGAGGAAGAGAGAGAGTGAGAGAGAAAGAGAGAGAGACTGAGATAGAAAGAGAGAGGGTGAGAGAGAGTGAGAGAGAAAGAGAGAGTGAAAGATATAGTGAGTGGTGATGGTGTTCGTTTTGTGTTTTTTTAAATGTTTCAGAGAGGAAGTAAGAGAGAAAGAGAGAGAAGGTGAGAGAGAGAGGGTAAGAGAGAAAGAGAGCGAGTGAGAGAGGAAGTGAGAGAGAGGGTGAGAGAGAGAGAGGGTAAGAGAGGAAGAGAGAGAGTGAGAGAGTGAGAGAGAAAGGGAGAGAGAAAGAGAGAGAGTGAGAGAGAAAGAGAGAAAGGGAGAGAGTGAGAGAGAAAGAGAGAGAGTGAGAGAGAAAGAGAGAGAGTGAGAGAGAAAGAGAGAGAGTGAGAGAGAAAGAGAGAGAGTGAGAGAGAAAGAGAGAGAGTGAGAGAGAAAGAGAGAGAGTGAGAGAGAAAGAGAGAGAGCAAAAGAGACAGTGGGTGGTGACGGTGTTCGTTTTGTGTTTTTAAATATTTCAGAGAGGAAGAAAGAGAGAAAGAGAGTGAGAGAGAAAAAGAGAGAGAAAGAGTGAGAGAGAAAGAGAGAGAGTGAAAGAGACAGTGGGTGGTGACGGTGTTCGTTTTGTGTTTTTAAATATTTCAGAGAGGAAGAAAGAGAGAAAGAGAGTGAGAGAGAAAAAGAGAGAGAAAGAGTGAGAGAGAAAGAGAGAGAGTGAAAGAGTGAGAGAGAAAGAGAGAGAGTGAAAGAGACAGTGAGTGGTGATGGTGTTCATTTTGTGGTTTTAAATGTTTATCACATTGCAAGAAGAGCAGATAGCTAGATGCACACACACATTGTTAAATTAAAGGTGGGAGAGAGGAAGGACACAGAGGAAGTGAAAGAGAAAGAAAATGAGAGAGACAGTAGATATGTAAATCGAAAGAAAAGTTGATACATAGATACATAGGCACAGCAAATATTGGCTGTCACTCTCACTTTTTCATTACCACACAAGGATAAAATTAACTTGCAAGTGGCTGAGTACTCCACAGGCATGCATATCATTAATGTAGTCCTTTAACGTGAGATCCAGCCTCACACAGAATATGACGAGGCTGGCATCTTTGAATTACAACTCATTTTGGCCATCTGAGTGGACTGGAGCAAGATAAACCTTCAAATGGTTGGAAGAAAACGGAAAAAGATCCTATGTAGGGGCAGGAAAATTTTTTTAGTCATTAGGGTCATCAGTATGGGTGTTAATCCAGTCCTAAGAGCAGCATTTGTGGGTCTCACAGATCTGGAGGCCAAGCCCCCAGATAAACACCAATACATAGGCTGTTGTTATCAAACTGAGCATGAGTCAAGGGCGAATACACGACGGAATAGCAATTATTTCATCTTAGCTTTCACTGCTTATACTAAACACCTGACATTTTTGTCTTACAATATGGAACATTTTGTTTCCTTTTACTCTTTTTAAAAAAATGGCACTCCATCAGTTACAACGACGAGGTTCCTGTTTATCTGAGCAATGGAACAGTCTGTTCATAAAATTAATGCACAAGTAGCTGAGTACTCCACAGACATGCATACCATAAGGTAGTTCTCAAGGAGATTCAGCCTCACACAGAATGTCACGAGGCTGGCTCATTTGGATTACAGCTACAACTCATTTTTGCCAGCTGAGTGAACTGCAGCAAGGTGAAGTAGAGTACCTTGCTCAGAAACACAGTGTGCTGCAGGGAATTGTACTCATGACTTTACAATCGTAGGCCGAATACCCCTAACCACTGAGCCACGCACCTTCACTCTCTTAACCATAGAGAAAAGGAGTGAAGTGATAGAAACAGAGAAAGGAAAGCCTCAATCATTTACAATGACAATTAGACTGAAATACAATCGATTTTTTCTAGCTTCTTTACTTTTAACAATGAAGAAGAAGGGAAGGCATTTAGTAATGAATAGAAAGTCTTTCATGTGTTTACATTTTTATTCTGGGAGTTCAAGAATGATCAAGTGTTAGTTCTCTCTTCTTTCCCCTACACCCAATACTTATTCGCCTTCTTTCATAGTTCTTCGTGTCTTTTAGTTGGTAGGGAAAGACCATGCTTTTTTTATCAGGCACGTTTAACGTTTTCTCCACAAACTACAAACAAGCCCCCACTCCCTTCCTTTCTTTTTTTTATACAAAAACTAATGCAAATTTCAAATGGGGGATAGCTGTGATAGGAGCCCAGAAAATTGGGTAATACCCCCAACAAAATGGATAGGGGAGAAAAGTTGCCAACACAAAATTCAACTCTATATTTTAAAGAATGTCTTCCACTATAGCCTTAGAATGACCAAAGCCTCATGAGTGAATTTGGTAGAGGGAAACTGAAAGAAGCCCATCATATATGTATATGTATATATATTTTTTTTTATGTGTGTGTTTGTGTCTGTGTTTGTCCCCCCACCACCATTGTTTGACAACCGAGGTTGGTGTGTTTGCATCCCTGTAACTTAACTATTTGGCAGAAGAGACTGATAGAATAAGCACCAGGATTACAGGGAATAAGTCCAGGGGTCAATTTCTTCAACTAAAGGGCGGTGCTTTACGTATTCTTTTCTTGAGACATTTTGATCTTGTGGGACAGACATATCTATTAACAGACAAGTTCTTCTGTTGTAGTCCTTGATCACAATGTCTGGTCGATTGGAGTCAATTTTTCTGTCCGTTTGTACTGGGAAGTTCCTTTGCCATTCCCTACATCCTCTGAATGGTGCCTGTACCACTTACCATGGGATTTAATTTTGCAGTATTTACAAGCATTCCAGTGGATGTACTGCCCTAGTCTGTCATGTCTTATGAGGTACTCCTTTTCAGTGAGGACTGGACAACCAGAAACATGATCAATTGTCGCTGTGAATTTTCTACAAATTCTGCACGAGGGGTTAGATCCATCTTTCAGAACATTTGCATGGTAGCTTCTTGTAGGTAAGTTCTGATCTTGCACTGCCATAACAAAACCTGTTTCCCCTTTCAGACCTGTCCCTTGTAGCCATTGGTGTGTTGGGATTTTGATCAATATCTTGCTTGGACAGTTGTCTTCAATATTATTCATGCAAGCCTTCTTCTTATTATTATTCTCATTCTTCTTATTATTATTTTTATTATCATTATTATTATTATGCATAGAAATGCTAAAAAAAAAGAAATCCAAACCAAAATTCCAGAATATTATCAAAAACCTCTCACAAACTAGAAGCATACAACTCAATCAACAACTTAAGTGGAAAGTTAAGAGACAGAGAGAAATAGAATGTTTAAGAGGAAAACTCTCAATTGTTGAAAAGACAAGAAAGAGAAGAAAGGGAAAAAAATATAAAATTACTAGCAAAGATGCTCTCTATACCAAATATAGAAGAAGTCAAAAAATTCTGGAAGGACATTTGGAGCAAATCAAAGGAATACAACATGGAAGCATTTTGGATCAAAAGAGAATATGAAGGAATGAAAGATGTTAGAACAATAGGATTGGATACAAGTAGGAACGCCAGAACTGAAGCAGGTCCTCAGTAAAGCACACAAATGGAAAACATCATTTTTCAAGGTCACTTCTTTACCCTATTCTTGTTCTGTATTGCACTCTTCCCCTTTTTAAATGAGCTAAACAACATAATGTATGGATTTAAAGTTAGCAATAAACACAATACTTTGATCAACCATCTTTTTCTATGAAATATTTAAAGTTGTATGCTTGAAACAAAACAAGAATTAGAAGGATTTTTAACAACAGTAAAGCAGTTCAATAATGATATCAGTATGGATTTTGGTCTTGATAAATGCACAAAAGTAACTTTTAAAAGGGGAAAATTGACAATGATATCAACTTGAACAAGATACAACTTATAAAAGAAGTAGATCCAGAAGAAATTTATAAATATTTTGGCATTAATAAGAGTGATAGTATTCAGCATGCACAAATGAAGGTGGAGACTTGAGAAAAGAGTACAACAGAAGAGTTAGGCTGATCCTGAATACTGAATTAAATTCCAAGAACTATGTAAAATTTATTAACAGCTTAGCAGTGCCTGTTGTACAATACGGTTTTAATGTCATCGACTGGAACTTAGCTGACACAAAAGCAAGAAAACTGCCAATAAAATGCACCATCCAAAGGCAAATACAAGCCACCTCTACCTACCAAGAAAAGAAAGTAGAACTCTCATATAAAATTGTTACAATTGGTCTGCAGAAGTACTTAAGCAAGACCAATGATTGGATGATGATATTAGTGAGAAAACATGAAACCCAGAAGAAACTAAGAAATATAGAGCAGAGCTACATATTGCAGAAATTTAAAACATTAACAAGACTGATCTAATACCAACAAAGGCAGTGAAAATACATAGAGTGAAAGCAAAAGTAGAACTTGAAACATTAATAGATGGCAGTAGAAATCTTTCCATGACCAATACCCACAAAGAACCCAGGAAACTGATATAGATCAATGGCTGCAGAGTTCAGGGTTGAAGGCAGAAAACAGAGGGATTCATTCTTGCTGCCAAGGACCAGAGTCTATACACAAAAAATTATCAAGCTAACATCCTCAAAAATAGAGCAAAACCCAAGTTCAAAGCCTGTGATACCCATGGTGAAACAATTGATTATATAGCATCTCTATAGGTAACCCTGGCTTTATTTGATTATAAAGTTAAACATGAGACAGAGTTGGCCAATACATTCAATGAACTTTGCAAAAGTCTTGGTGCAAAATATGCAAGAAGTCGGTATGGATACCAACTTAAATCAGTAGTTGAAAGTATCAATAACACCATCTTACAATACATACTGATTGCACAACTAATATTAACAACCCAGATATTATTGTTCAAGACACCAAAAATAATACCATCTCAAAAACTGTACCTGCCAAGGAATATGGTAAACTTGCCAAATATAAAGGTTTAGAAATTGAAATAAGCACGATGTGGCATCTGAAGACAAAAAAATACCAGTTGTAAATAGCTTCCCTGAAAAAAAAACCCTGGTAAACCTAGCATGTATAAAATCCAGAAAATAGAGCAAAACGATAACGCTCACACTACATAAATTCTTGTTCTTATAACCTATATTCTGAAAAAATGTTTTTTTCTTTTCTGTCATTACTTGAGCCAAGAATGAAAACCCAACAGCCACTGGCATGAAGGTGTGGTAAGAAGTTTGCTTCCCAGCCACATGATTCCAGGTTCAGTCCCACTACATGGCATCTTGGGCAAATGCCATCTACTATAGCCTTGGGCTATAGTAGACGATATTTGCCCAAGTGCCTTGTGAAGGGATTTAGTAGAGAGAAACTGAAAGAAGTTCATCATTTGTATGTGTGTGTGTGTTTGCCTTTTGACATCACTTGATAAATGGTGTTGGTGTATTTACATCCTCATGACTGAGCAGTTTGGCAAAAGAGGCAACTAGAATAAGTACTAGACTTAAAACAGAAAAATAAGTACTGAGGTCGATTTGGTGAACTAAAATTCTTTAAGGTGGTGCCCAAGTATAGCCATAGTATAATGACTGAAACAAGTAAAAAAAAAGTACTGGAGACTATGTTGGCATTATACTACAATGCCTACTAAGATCACATATCTTAGCTCTGACTACCTACCTTCTTGTTTTTGTTGCTGTTTGTTATTCATCAGGTCAATATCGAAAGAAAATAACAACAATGACAACAATAATAATAATAATAATCCTTTCTACAATAGACACAAGACCTGAAATATTTTTAGGGGAGAGGGATAGTTGATTACATCGACCCCAGTGCTCAACTGGTACTTATTTTATCAACTCTGAAAGGCTGAAAAGCAGAATCAACCTCGAGGAAATTCAAACTCATACACACAAGAGATGTTCAACATAACTCCTCAAGTCAAGTCATGCCTGGGTACTAAGTGTGTGGTTGCAGTGCATGCATCTCAGGCAGGCTAGCTGAGTGTACTACCATACTTGTAGAGTTTATCCTGAACTGGTAGTGCCCCCAACCACTCAGTATCGCAGCCAAGCCAGGGATTTCTGAAGATCATCCTTGGATCTTAGCCCAAAAGAGCCTTGATTTGGTCTTTGCTTGACCCTGGATTGCTTCTCAGTCAAAGAGACAAGTTGTCGAAAGGTCTGTTCACCTTCAAGGAATTGCTGGAGATTGTATAGCTTCTGTACATGTTTGCCTATGTTGTCTCAGTTCTTTTCCACTTAGAGATCTGGACCAAACCAGGTCTCGAGTAATTTAACTGGTCCCACAATGCTGTTGGACAGCATGGACCTACCTCTTCATGTACCGAGCTGCCAGCCCACTGACTTTTCTTGGTTGCTTCTGCCTCTTTTCACAACTTCATAGTTCTTTAGAGTAGTGCTGATCACCTCTATGTCTGCTGTTTGTATATGTGGTCTTAGTTCATGCAGGATACACCTCACCATCTCTAGTTTCCACAGTAGTTGCTCAAAAGTCAGTTCATACAGAAGAGACAAGAGGAGACAACCTCTACTGACCAAGCACGTAATGTTGAATGGTTAAGATAGGTGGCCATTCACATAACCAATGAGTAGATTTCACTGTACATTGCAGTGATTCAAATACCATGTTTTGGTGGTCAATCCTATTGAAAGCTTTCAATTAATCTAAATTTATCAGAACCCCACTCATACCAGGCTCTTTGCCCAAACACTCTGTGGTGTATTGTATGAGATGGAGAATGTTCTGGATATGTCTGTTTGGGATGGCAAAAATTTGCAAATCACCAATCAGACCAGCAATAACATGCACAAAGTAAAGACCATAGGGCAGATCATCCAAATCAGGTGACAAACCTGCCCATTGTGCAGTCAACCATCATTTTCCACATTTCTGCAGCTGTTGGTTTTTCATGAAAAGCTGTCGAGACAGATACTGAAATCCATCTTGCATTCCAGCCTGCCACATGTCCCATACAATCAAGCAAATTGCTCTCACAAGCTGAACACACCTGCTTCTGGTCAAGTAGCATATGCTCATCATTGTCTGCTAAAGACCAAATTGGGCCATTATTGTCATGTTAAATGGTTTTTGTCCAGTCATCTAAGATCACATATCTTAGCTCTGACTGCCTACCTTCATGTTTCATGTTAAAGAATTGATTGTAAGCATGTTTTTGTGATGTCTTTCCTAAGTGCATCTTCTAAGATTTTAACTAATTCTCTTTCATTTCTATTTTCCCCTATCACATCTTTATAATACCTTATTGATTCTACTCTAATCACCCTTTCCAGGTTACAAATTTCTCATAACCCTTCCTACATGCTACTCTGGAAATGCCATGAATATTATATTACTATGACATCTAATTTCTCCCTCTACCAGAGTCAATGCCACAAACCAGACATATTTGGTACCATCCATTGAAAAGTATTACTCACATGCTCTCTTTCAACACAAGCATCTCATGAAGATAGAATCTCACACATTCTCTCAGTGACATCTGGTCACATGATATTGGTCTCAATAATTTTCACAGTGCTCTTCCATGTTTCACTGGCATTGAGAACTATTGGTAGAACTATGATGTTATGGAACCAGATCTTTGTGTGTAGGCAAATGGTGTTGGAGAACTAGGCAGTGCACATCCTCTGGAATACAGCCACAACTTCACCAATTCCATTGCTGACACCAATTTCAATATTACCAATGCTACTGATGATATTACCTAGATAGGTGAATCTATCCACTGTCAAAATATTTTGATGATTGATCTTTATGATTGCTGTTGTGATTGATCCTTCATGATGGGTTGGGTTATCAACAGATGAAAGTTACATTTAACAGAGTCTGGGCTTTTTGTTCTTTATGGGTTGTTACTGCTGTTTATTATTATTATAAACATTATTATTATTTTCCCCAACAAATTTACTACCATGCCAGAAATCATTATTATTAAAATATGGAACAATCAACATAACAGAGTGTTGAATAAGTGCAAGAATCTGAGAGGGAATATCATCATCATCATCATTTAACGCCCATTGTCCATGCTGGCATGGGTTGGATGGTGTGACCAGAGCTGGCAAGCTGGGGAACTGCACCAGACTCCAGTTTGATTTGGCACAGTTTCTATGGCTGGATGCTCTTCGCAACACCAACCATTTTATAGAGTATGCTGGGTGCTTTTACGTGGTACGACATGGGCACTTTTGTGGCACAGTACAGGTACTTTTATGTGGCACAACACAGGTACTTTTTCATGACACCGCACGGGTGCTTTTACATGGCATCACACAGGCACTTTTACTTCACTCCACATGGGCGCTTTTATGTGGTGCAACATGAGCACTTTAATGTGACACCACCACAAGTGCTTTACACTGCCAGAAGGATTGGTCTTAATACTTCTGCTGCAGAGTACAAGTCTTCTTAGGTATGGCAAGGTGCCAGACATCTCAGTCCTTTGTCATTTCACCTGAAAGGTTCAGCATCCTAAGGTTGTTCTTCAATACTTCATCCCATGTCTCCCTGAGTCTCCCACTTCCACATGCTCCATCCGCTTTGAGAGATCGGCACTTTTTTATGGAGATGTCGGCTATCTGCATCGCATGACCAAACCAGTGCAGTCTTCTCTCTTGCACACAGCAATCAATTCCTCTTATGCCTAACTTCTCTCTCAGAACACTAGCATTTTGTCAAATATGAACACTTACATTACACATCCTCTGCATTTAGGGCCCACATGTCACAACCATGTAGAATTGCTGTCTGTATACATGCATCATACTATCTTCTTTTCACTCAGAGAGAGAAAGCTTCCGTGGTCGACAGAAGTAACAGCTCTCTGAATTTCCTCCATCCTATTCTTATTCTAGCTATCACACTCTCCGTGCATCCTCTCCCACTGCTATTTCAGTCCCCTAACTAGAAGAAATCATCTACTATCTCTAATGAGCCACCAAGGCATTTGAGAGAATTAATTTCCTGAGTCACTAAAATTTTTATGGATCCTGTGCATCTTCCACATACAAAAATTATCTTCTCTGATAATCTTCCAATTAACCCACTGCACCTCTTGTGTGTCCATAGCTTACACTGGGTACACCATATGGAGATCCAGCCAACACCTTTCCTACAAATCAAACAGGGCCACCTACTTGAGTGGGGCAGAGTCCTGTCAGTTTTCTTGCTAAGTTAACCTTTAGATTCCCAGTTTTGCTTCCACACCTGGAATTTTTCATCTAGCTCTAATATGAAATCTGCTAAGAGCATAAGATCATTAGCATATAGTAGATCCCAGGGGTTACTGGTCTTGAATTCCTCTGTTATGATCTGGAGGACAATGATGAAAAGGAGGGAAATAAGGATTAAACCTTGATGAACCCCTACTTGTACATCAAATTCTTCGTTGCACTCAGGGTTAACTCTCACCTTACTGACAGTATCTTTGTACATGGCCTGTGCAGCTTTCACCAGCTTGAATAAAATTATAATTAACTGATCCTACTGTATTTTCTTTTACCCAAAGCCAGGAACTTTTCAGCGCTCCCTTGTACACAGTCCAGCCCAAGCAACTATACCCTAATATTTACAAAGTTGTGGCCCATGTCAGAGATCATTATTATTGTTATCATAATAATTCCCCAGCCTTAAATTTATCTTTTCTCATATAAAAGAATTTCTCAGATTAAAATCAAATATACTATTGAGAAATATTTTCTGTTACCAAAGACAATGCAAATATCTATTCATTAACTTCATTCATCATTCTTACAAAATTTTAGTTGCAAATTAACATTTGAATTTCAAAGTGTATTTTATATCAAGTTTTACTCACATAACTCAGAATTCCTAATAGTGTTCCAACATTACGTACAAGTTTGGATTGAAACCGAAGTTCCAAATACTGTAAAATTTAAAATGAAACAAATATTTTTTAAATAATGTAAACAGACGAATTTTTTGAAAAATCAATTGTACAATATTTGGGAAGACTAAAATATAGCAGTTAGAAATAATCTTTTACACTGTCACACATGTTAAGTTTAAAACAAAAGAGAATATTTTAATCAGATCTTTGTTATTTTATTTTGTTCACTGTGAACAGCTTTGATGACAGAGACGAAACAAAACAGCTTTAAAAATAGAAATATATCTCTTCTGGAGAACTACTACATTCAAACTGCTTTCAAAATATATTGTTATAGTTAAAAATAATTATAAATAACTGTAAAAAATTATTTTGTAAGACAAATATTTAATTATAAAGCAGTTGATACTTACTTCAAAAACACTGGTAATTTGAAGTCTGTGGAAGAACGGTGCATAAAGAAATGCTGAAATCAACTGAGACAAGGAAAATCCTATCATTGAAATTGCATAGGAAAATCCATGTGTGTAAACTTCAGCTGGCATTCCTAACATCATGATAGATGACTCAAAAGAAACCATTAGAGATATGGCCAAAGGTAGAACCTACAAAGTTATGTTTAAATATTCAATACAAATAAGAATAAAATATTTTTTTTAATATTGTTATCAGCATATTTAAAGAAATCTTTTAACTACAAGTGGATTAAAAAAACATTTTATATAAATATGCATATATATGTGTGTGTATACATATAAAATTAATGCATAATATATGGATTTAAATAATACAGCGGTACTCACAAAAAAAGCTCCTTTAGTGAATCAGGCTACAGACTGCATCGTAAGCCAATACAAAGGTGTGTAATGTATAGTCCAATGCAATTAAAATCCAGTTATTAATAATTATTACATTAGGAGTATATAAAATATACAGAAAGAGAGGACATATTAGATGAATATATTCACTTCACCAGTTGATATCCAAATGATTACGATCAAATAGATATCAACTGATGAAATAAATAAATTCATCTCATACCTTTTCTCTTTCTTTACATCTTATATATATATATATATATATATATATATATATATATATATATGTATATATATATATATATATATACATTTGTCATCTAAAAGATCATAAGTCAGGAAGAAGATGCACTCATATAACTGGAAGGGAAAATGGCAACCATGTTGACTATCTCTGATGAGCGTATATTATATAACTGGTTTGTTGCCCAACACTCAATTATATAGTTTCATGCAAAACTGATTGGTAAGACCGGCCGTAATGGACAATTAACACTATAAAATTCAGACAATATATATGTGTGTGTGTGTGTGTGTGTGTGTATGTAATTTTGGATTTTGTCCCTATATATATATATATATATATATATATATATATATATATATATATATATATATATATATATATATATATATATATATATATACATATATATATATATATATATGTATGTATGTATATGTGTATGTATGTATATATATATATATATATATATATATATATATATATAGGTATAGGCATGATTGTATAAGAAGCTTGCTTCCCACATGATTCTTGATCAGTCCCATTGCACAGCGCCTTGGCCAAGTGCCTTCCACTATAGCTTTGGGTTGATCAAAGCCTTGTGAGTGGATTTGGTAGACAGAAACTGAAAGAAGACCGTCTTATATTTATGTATATATCTATGTTTGTATCTTCACACCTGTGTTTGTCTTCCTCCCCCCATCACAGCTTGACACCTGTTGTTGGTGTGTTTATCTAATAAAAGAATAAAGAATATATATATACATAAATACATACATACATATGTGTGTGTGTGTGTGTGTGTGTGTGTGTGTGTGTGTATGTGTATGTGTATGTATGTATGTATGTATGTATTTATGTACGTATGTATGTATGTATGTATGCATGTATGTATGTATGTATATTCTTTTATTCTTTTTTTAATATTGTTTTACTTGTTTTGGTCATTTGACTGCAGCCATGCTGGAACACTGTGTGGAAGTGTTTTAGTCAAACAAATCAACCCCAGGATTTATTTATCTAAAGCCTGGCACTTATTCTATTTGGCTCTTTTGCCAAACCACTAAGTTACATTGATGTAAACACACCAACACTGCCTCTCAAGCTATGGTGGGGGAGGGAGACAAACACAGGTGTGAAGATACACACATAGATATATATACATACATATAAGACTGTCTTCTTTCAGTTTCTGTCTACCAAATCCACTCACAAGGCTTTGATCAACCCAAGGCTATAGTGGAAGACACTTGCCCAAGGTAATGTGCAGTGGGACTAAATCAAGAATCATCTGGGAAGCAAGCTTCTTATACAATCATGCCTATGCCTGCATATATATATATATATATATTGTCTGAATTTTATAGTGTTAATTGTCCATTACGGCCAGTCTTACCAATCGGTTTTGCATGAAACTATATAATTGAGTGTTGGGCAACAAACCAGTTATATAATATACGCTCATCAGAGATAGCCAACATGGTTGCCATTTTCCCTTCCATGTTGGCTATCTCTCATGAATGTATATTATATAACTGGTTTGTTACCTAACACTCCATTATGTAATTTCACGCAAAATCAATTGATAAGACCAGCTGTAGCGGACAATTAACACTCTAAAATTCAGACAATATACCCTTTCTACTAACAGTTATATGAGTGCATCTTCTTCTTGACTTATGATCTTCTGCATATATATATATATATATATATATATGGAGAGAGAGAGAGAGAGAGAAAGAGAAATATATATAATATAATATGTGACAATTATTCAGTTGTCATAATAAAACTCTGAGTTTCAGATGTTGGGGCTGAAATCTGCTCTGGCATCTCGTCAGTTATTAAGACATGTCTAAAATACATATATGCTATATATGCATACTCTCACTCACACTTGCAAAAAACACATGCATGCACACCCACACACACATCTATATGTATACATATATATATGCAACCATAACATGTACACATATAAATACCCGCACACACGCACACACGTATATACCCATACGCACACAAATATATTCATATACACGTCTATATACACACATGCACAAAAAATTCAGGGTGAAAGGTAATATACAGAAAAATATGTAAAAATATATAAAGCAATAAAAATATATAAAAATATATGTATAAATATGTAAAAACAATATGTAAAAAATATATATATATATAAAAATATATATAAGGATAATATGCTTGTACGTAGGTACAATATAAAAAGCAGGTTCTATCTGTGATCTTGGTGGGGACCAAAAACTTAACAAATATTTAGCCATATGTGGACATGATACAAAAAGTTCAGTTCTTGAATTTAGACATGCAGCTGGGTTTAAGCTGCTTTTCCAAATGAGTCATCTTTCCATATCGCAAAGACTGCACTTTTCACTGTCGTTCATGTAAGGCTTGCACTTAGCTAAGATCTTCCAATGGATGTTGTAATTGACACCTTTTTCTTTTAAGGACCATATATGACTGGATAATTTGGTTGTTTTTCTTTCATCCCAGTGTCTGAAGCTTAAGGTGTGATTGTTGAACCTGGCTTTAAAATTCCCCTCTCTGAGACCCACATATTTCTTTGACGAAACTATGTCCTTAGTGGTTGTAGAGTCTACGGTGGCTTCATAAATGATGGTTTCGGACATGCAAGCTCCATTTAGTGGGCACAAATTTTTATCTCTGAATGAACAGCTGGTTTCATTTTGTTGTTTTTGTGTGTTGTGTGCGATTATATTTTTAAAATTAGTAGTTGAGCTAAAACTGATTTTTAAGTTATGTCTAATGAAGTGCTTTCTGTAACTATGGTTGATTGGAAAATGTCTATCTGTAAGTGATAAGAAATATTTACCTATATTAAAGGTCACTTCGAGGGAGTAAGGGTGTGTGAACCAGATAGTTTTCCTATTCCCATGTTTCCTTTTCTTTATTATTGGACTGGTGGCAGGTGTATAGGTTATTTCCTTGTTAAATCCACTATCTTTTAGAGCTTTATTTTATATTGGAGCAACACTATTAAAAATGTCCCTATTGGAGGAGAGGCTAGAAATTCTTTTGCTAATGTTTTTAAGTAAATTTTTGGGGATGGCAGGAACCTACATTAATATAACAAAATCTATCTTTGGGCTTCCCATAAGGTTTGTAAATATTCTTATTTAAATCTAAGGATACATCTAGGAAATTACAATTTCAATTTCGATTTCACTTGCCCCAACAGGTCTTCGCAAGCAGAGTTTAGTGTCCAATGAAAGAGAGGTTGGCATGGGTGCCAGTCATCGAATTTGGTTCGATTTCAATTTCACTTGCCTCAACAGGTCTTCACAAGCAGAGTTTAGTGTCCAATGAAGTAAAGATATGAATAAGTGAGCTGGCTACACTACTGGCAGAGGCCATGGATTATGGTCTCACTTGGCTTGCCGGGGCTTGTCACGCACTGCATATTTCCAAAGGTCCCTGTCACTATGACTGGCACCTGTGCCAGTGGAGCACTAACAGCACTGTCCTAGTGTGATCATTGCCAGAGCAGCAGCAGTCTGGCTTCCGTGCCAGTGGTACGTAAATAGCACCATTTGAGCGTGATCGTTACCAGTGTCGCCGTACTGGCACTTGAGCCAGTGGCACGTTAGAAAACATTTGAGCAAGGTCGTTGCCAGTGCTGCTGGACTGGCTCCTGTGCAGGTGGCAAGTAAAAAACACCATTTTGAGCATGACCATTGCCAGTACTGCCTGACTGGCCCTCGGCATTAGGAAGGGCTGTAGAAACTCTGCTAGATCAGATTGGAGCCTGGTGCAGCCATCCGGTTCACCAGTCCTCAGTCAAATCGTCCAACCCATGCTAGCATGGAAAGCGGACATTAAACAATGATGATGATATATTACAGATAAATTTCTCTATTTACATAATAGCGAGGTCTCATTCAACCTTTTGTTGTCATACTACTATTACTATTAATGTGTGTGTGTGTGTGTGTGTGTGTGTGTGTGTGCGTGCGTGCATGCGTGCGTGCGTGCGTGCGGGCGGGCGGGCGGGCGTGTGTGCGTGCGCGTGCGCAAGTGTGTGTGTATATATATAAGGTGGGTGGAAAGTAACTAGGCATTAGAAATTGCTTAGAATTTTTAGTATCACTTAAGTCATGATGAAAACATGTTTTAAACAGACAACACTAACGGGGAATTTTTATTTTTTTATCGTCTTATTCCTTATTTTTTATTTTCCAGATGCCCGGCTGCTTGACTGTCTAAGAGTGAGCTAAGATAGCAGCATGCTTTGAACTGTGCAATTCGATTGTTTTGATTCAGAGATGGTGGCATGCATGGAAAGGTAAGCATGCAACAGTACATCCAGAGACAATAAAAAGTTGTTATGCAAAGCTGATGACCACAGACTCTGTGAACAATGCAAGGAAAAGTGGCCAGCCAACCACATCCTGATCAGCGGAGACATGGCAACAGTCCAGGAAATATTTAATTGCAGCCCACAAAAATCAACACATCAAGCAGATCTTAGAAGTGGACTAGCAAGACACACAATTTGTACAGTGTTGCATAAAGAACTGAATTTTCGTTCATAGAAACCCCATTACATGCAGGAGCTAAAATCTGAAGGTTGTGCTGCATAAGTCTAGAAGTGCAAAACTCCAAGAGTGCGGATCGTACTCCATGTGATTTTTTACCTGTGAGGTTACACAAAAGAAGAGGTGTACAAAACAAAACCTCACACACTGGAGGACTAGAAAACATGGATTCAGTAGGTTCACAATGATATCCCAGACGACGTCCTTCAGAAAGTTGTTCATTCTATCCCTGGCCATTTGAGTAAACTGTTTGACGCCACTGGTGCTTACGTTGAACTATGAAGACTTACTTTTATTTTCCCATGTAATAAAGAACATGTATCATTTGCTTCAATAAATTTGTCAAAGGAATATGGATTTTATTACCAATTTTTAATGCCTACTTACTTTTCCACCACCCTGTATATATATATATATATATATATATATATATATATATATATATATATATGCGAGTAAAAATAAATACATATATATCGATATGATGATGGTAGTCTACAGTAATCAAATGTTCTGTACATTAGCCCACTACCTCCATCAAATCAATGTTGCCTGAACAGGTGCATGGTGTACCACATGTCAGGTGTTAAAGTGATCACAGACTGTGAGATGAAATGTTTTGTACAAGAACGCAATGCAACACCCAGTCTAGGAATTGAACTCACAATCTTGCAATCGTGAAAACAACATCCTAACCATTAGGCCATGCACCCTTACTACACACACACACACACACACACACACATATATATATATGTAAAATGAAGAAAATACAGATTACATAAATCTAAATTAATATCTCTTTAAACAATCTGTAAAACTCGTACCTAGCTAGTTTAGTTTGTTATTGTCATTCATGTACATTGTCATTCACAGTTTGTGAATCCGAGGTCAAACACCAGCTAAATTTGTTGTATGACTTGTAGAATATATTAGAAACACATAAAGAATAAAGGTGCATTATCAACAGTTTGTTTAGCTTACATGTGTTTCTAATAGCATGACGCAATGCAAGAACTGCACATTGCAATATGCATATTTAATCGAGCCTTCATTTCAACAACTGAATTGCCATAGAAATAGAACACTTAGCTGCCATGGCATTCTTTAGAAAGAAGGAAAATGCACATACTTTACATAGTTTTAATATATTTTTTAATATATTTTATATTGTGCTTGTTTCACTTTCGCTAATCATGACATTAAAATTTATTTAAATACGTATTTTCTTAAGAAAAATTTTTTTGTCCATGTTGAATGTGGAGTTTATGAATAAATGATTCAACAAGTAGAAAAATCTAAGGGGAAGTAATTGGTGATCATTATTATTGTGTACAGGGGAGATAATTGCTCATCTTTCAGTGGGGGAGGGAAATTATATATATGCAAAAATCCCAAAACTACAGTAGTGGGAAGAAATATGTACAGTGATGGGTATGTAATCATGGATTAAAATATGTATAGAGATCAATGTTGGTTATGCATACATATTTAGGCATCTGTATTTTTTGATGAATAAATTTTCTTTATTTAAACGTTCTTTGAATCTTTGAACTGGCAGAAGAAATTTGGGATCTTTTTTAAAACGGGGGCCACATTTTTCATTAACGAAACACTTTGAAACTTGGAACACTGGTAGAATGTGTCATATAAAACATCTTTTTCTCTTAGTCTTCTTAAAAAAAAAAGAAATCCATAAGTTATTCCATGTTAAAGTTGTCGTATTTCTGTAATTTCAACCAATCACTGACGTCCATTCAGCCGATATACATTAAGTGCCGACTACATAAACAAACGATTCTGAAACAATTAACCCTAACCCTAACCCTAACCCTAACCCTAGGGTTAGGGTTAGGGTTAGGGTTAAAGCAAATTTAAAATGAAAAAAGCAAATAAAACGAAGGTATGGAGATTAAATACGCTTTACATCGCTTAATCAGCCAAAGGAGTAAATATAAACAACTGAATACTTGTCAGTGATTGGTTGAAATTATCGAAATAAGACAATTTTTTACATGAAATAAATTCGAATACAAAAATATTTTTCTGTTCTATAACACAAAATAGATAAGTATACGAAGTTTGAAAGTCTTTCCGTACCAAAAACACTACGTAAAACATTAATGAAAAATGTGGCCCCCGTTTTAAAATAGATCCGAAATTTGGTTTGATGTTACCTGTACGTCTCTCTATGTGTTCACTTAAAGGAATCTGCCTGTATTGCAGGAACTGGATCTGCACTTTATGTAAAGTGGTTCTTCGTCTCAATGTTATACTCATCTGTCCTATATAGTGATGTCCACAGCCCAAGCAGGTTATTACGTAAATTAGATTCTCAGAGGCACAAGTGAAGTTGGTTTTAGTTGTGAACCTCTCTCCTTGTTTGAAAAGGAAATCCAAGCCTTCAAGTAGGTTGAGGCACGTTCCAGTTTGGGCGTCCACATTTTTTAACAGTTGGTTTCGTGGTTGTTGTGCAAAGCTTTGCATTTTCTAGAAGCCTCTTTAGTGATTTGTATTGATTTTTGCATTTGATGAATTTATGTGCTTTCAGGATGTTGTTCATTTTTGGGTCTCTAGTTTGTAAAGGAATATTTTGCACAATGGTGTTGTATGCCTCACTGTTTCTAGTGTTGTGAGTTGATATATACAGTAGTGTTTTGAGATGCGGTGTGGTGTTATGCTTTGTTGTCCTTAGTGTTTTATGTCTAATTTCTTGGCATGCTTAATTCCATCGTCTATAAGTGAGGGTGGATATTGTCTTTCAGTTAGTGTTGTTCTGAGGACTTGAAAATGAAGGTCCCGAGTAGTTCTTTCAGACACTATTATGCAAATCCTTTTTGCCAAATTAGAGGAGATATTTATTTTGATGTGTTTCGGATGGCATGAGCTAAAAAGGAGATATTGCTTTGAGTCCTTTGGTCTATAATAGATGTCAGTTATAATTTGGTTGTTGAATTTATATATATATATATATATATATATATATATATATATATATATATATATATATATATATATATATATAGATAGATAGATAGATAGATAGATAGATAGATAGATAGATAGATAGATAGATAGAAAGATATAGGGCAGGGAATTGTTAATTAATTAATGATTTAATAATTAACAATTTTGCCAAGTAGTTCAGTATGCAAAAAAACATTTATCGGTAAATCATTTATAATTATAAACATATAGGGATCAGCAGAAGTTGCTTCACCAACACACTGAAAATTTAGAAATAGCTGTTAAAACTGCTAATTCTAACTACAATTTATTCTCCAAGGATAACAATATTTATGGCTCATAGAACAACAGCAGGGAAAAAAACGAAACACAAACCTGTCGTTAGTTAATCATGTACAAATCTTTCGTGATTAGAATATAAAAATTCGTCTCACTCATCAGCATGATATCCAAAATTATAAATTTGAAAATGCTAATAAACCCATGTATATTTGAGCATGCGACATCAAACATCACATAAGAAAAATTTATATATAACTATATATATATATATATATATATATATATATATATATATATATATATATGTATGTATATATATATATATATATATATATATATATATATATATATATATAGTTACATATATATATATATATATTTATATATATACATATACATCTATATATACATATATATATATATATATATATATATATATATATATATATATATATATACACATATATATATATATATATATATATATATATATATATATATACATATATATATATATATATATATGCATATATATATATATGTATATATATATATATATATATATATATATATATATATATATATATATATATATATATATATATATATATATATATATATATATAATTTATATAAGGGCATTAACTATATAGTAATGCCTCATGCTCAGAGGGACTAAATAAGTCAAAAACTACCAAAAAATAAGCAACATATTTACCGAAAGCGAGGCATTACTATATAGTTAATGCCCTTATATAAATTATATATATTTAGGGAAAAAAATGATGAGTTTTTTTCATTATGAGGTTTTTTCACACTGACTACTTGATAAATTCTTATAAAGATTTTATCCTATATTATATTATATATATATATATATATATATATACATCATCATCCTCATCATCATCAACCTTTTATCATCCACATTTCCACACTTGCATGAATCAGACAAAATTTGCTGGGGCTGATTTTTTATGACAGGATGCCCTCCTTGTCGTGAACTCTCTCCTGTATGTATGTATGTATGTATGTATGTATGTACGTATGTATGTATGTATGTATGTATGTGTGTGTGTGTGTGCGTGCGTGTAAGCTTGTGTGTGTATCAAAACTTTCTCCAAATTCACCTTTCAGTCATTAGCACAAAGCAGAAGTCTAAACATGCTGGCTTTACTTTGTTTACATTCCTGCATTATCCTTTCCTACTCTCTATGGAAAACAAGAAAATGTAAATTTATTTTGATCTTCATTGCATTGCAGTTTTAGCACATCAGCAATGCCAGCAAAAGAGACACTCCAAAAAGGATGCTTTACCTTCTCCAAATATGTATAACCTCTACACTGATGATATGCCAGCAGCAACATCTAATATTAGCCTCAGATGGATGCACATTATACTCTGCTCTCAGAAAGGAATTGCAGCATGGCTGGTTCTATTTTACATAAAATATTGTAGAAGAGCTTCCTTTGTTCAGTCATCTCCCTTGCTTAGTTGAACTTTACTCTCCCTCAATATACCAGATTTCTTTGCTCACCATATTTTGCTTGTCTTTATTATGTGGTGGGATATTCATTTGTTCTGAATCCATCCAAGTACCATCTGTGTATTCTGCACCACGCCTATCATCTCTTTCATTTCCAGGGTGATCTTTACAGCTATGTATATATGTATGCATACAAAAGGGTATGTGTGTATTTGCACATGTATGTATTATCAGTTAGTTGTCTATGAGTCAGAAAAAAGTATACCCTCATGGAAAACAGAGTAGTTATATTTATACTATTATTGTACTGCATGTCTTTCCAGGACTATGTATAGGTGCAAATATATATATGTGCACACGCACGCATGTGTGTGTGTGTGTGTGTGTGTGTGTGTGTGTGTGTGTGTTTGTGTGTGTGTGTGTACAAGTATAGTGATGCAAACAGGAAAAATAGAACTCAAAATATGAGTATATATATATATTTTTATTAATACTTTCAACTGTGAGGATATATACTTATCTTATAGGGATGAAATCTAGTTACACTGGCTTAATAACCTATATCTATGAGAAATATCACATCAATATAAATGGATATATTAAAAACAAGAAAAAGATGGAGAGTATATAGATATAAATTAATTTATTAATATATAGTTAATTAAAAATGCCTACAATTGTTTAATTTTACTCAATACTAATAGCAAATTTATATATAAAATAAAATTTTCAGTTAGAATATTATATGAGTAAAATCTCATGGGGGATAATTGACATACAAGAATTATATGTTGTTATAATAAACAAAGATATGTTTATATGGTTGTGTGGGTGTTGATATATTTCATAAGAAAATAAGAAAATAACATAAAATAAAATACAAATAAAAATGAAATAAAAATAAATAAAACAAAATGTGAATAAAAATAAATAAAACAATGTAGCCATTATAAATGTATATGTCTATAGATTTTACTAATTTGTGTGTGTGTGTGTTTGACAGAATAAACAAATTCATTTACTTATGCTTATGCAGGTATTTTAAAATGAAAATAATACATTATATGTGCATATTATTTCAGCTTATAATTATTTGTGTGTGTGCATGTTGACCTATTTTAAAACAAAGGAACCATTAAAGTCAAGCCATCCAACCCATGCCAGCATGGAAAAGCAGACGTTAAACGATGATGATGATGATGATGTTGCTGAAACAATAAATATTATTATTAATTAAAACTTACAATTTAGTCTTAATAGTTATTTTAAATATTTTATCAATTTGTATTAATCCAGGATGTAGTATAATGTTTATCACATGATCAAGTTGGGAATTTGATATAAGGAATATGTCATCAAAGATTGTGTTGTTATTATTAAACCTCTATTTTGTTTATAGATTAAAAGACATACTATCATAACATTCAATCTAACATAATATAATATAATATAATATATTTATTTATTGAATTTTATTGAATAATATTAAATTATATTTTATTTAATTTAATTGTACTTTCAAATTACATATTTAAAGGATTTACAGATTTACAGATAAAACAGATTCTTGATGGTTATTAAGAAGTTTAAATTTCGAAGTCAAGATTTGGTAGATTTTGTCAATGCATAAGTTACAGCATCTTTTACCAATATTATAGGATTTAGCATGACCAATAATATCCCCACTTAAGTTTATATTCCTTATTATTATCTTTTAGCTTTCAAATAAATTTTCTTAGACTGGGGCTATTTAATTTATTCCTATTCTTACATGTGAATTCATGATTTGCAATTTTATGCTTTATGAAATTCTCAGTAGACCCAATATAAAAATAATCTACCTTCAGATTCAACCCTACATCTATATATTACATTATTTTGCTTACATAAATTATTAAAATAACATTTTTCCTTAAATTTACAATCACATCTTTTATTTGTATCATTTATCCTATAAGCAATACCCATATCATTAATGTTTGTTGTGTTAGTTATATTAACATCATAGTTTTATTGTTAAAAAGGAAGGTACATGGGTTACTTCCCTTCTGTCTTTGGATGTTTTCATCATATCATTACCGGAATCAGATCTATTTGAGTAATTATTCATTAAATCTGTATTGTTCATATTTCTGTTATTATAGAAATTAACCAATTTTTTGTTATTAATTGAAGCAATTATTCCAGAAATGTTCTGGGATACAGAGAAACCAATTCTTAGAGATTTTTTATTAATTATTTCACTCTATTTGTTATTCTTAGTAAATTGTTTGGAAATAGATTGGTATAAAGATCTGATTAAGTTGGTTATTTGCTTTGTAAAAGGAATAATTAACCATACAATATTAGTTTTATCTTCAATAAGTGATTTAGCAAAACTAACATATGGGGTATAGCAATTGATTTTATTTTTATTTTTATGATTATTAATATTAGGTTTTATATTATCCTTATTATTTTTTTTATTTAAGTATTGAATGTTATCACTATTATTATTAGACTTAATTTTTATTTCCACTTTATTATTATCATTCTTATTCTTCAAGTGTTGTTTATTAAGTTTGGAATTTAAATTTTCACTGTTAACTTGTTTATTTTGAGTTTTGATTTTATCCCATTAATTTATATGTTTAGTTATTGGAGTTTTATGGTGATGAAATTTACCAACCATATATTCATTATCATTACACCTAGAGTATTTAAACTTCCTATTGCTTTCCGTTTTGCCATAAGTCTTATTTCTGTAATTTACATAAGGTTGATAATATTTTATCTTTTATATCCCACTTTATTAAGGGCTAAGTTATAGTATTCTACATTATTATTGAAAATCTCTTCATTAGATTAAAGGTATGACATTCTTCTTGAAATATTTAGAATTAAAGTATGTGTTACTGATTTTGGATGATTACTTTGAAAATTAATATATTTTAAGTTAGCATTAGGTTTATGTGTCCCAGTAATAAGATTAAGATTAACATCTAAAGTGTTGATAGAACTATGTTTATTTTCTATAGTAAGAGATAGTCCATAGTTTTTAAAGAACTTCTAAAATATTTTTTTATATAATTCTAATTTTCTATTGGATAGGTCTTTAATTGCAAAAAGTGCATCATCTCTATATAATCCTCCCTTAACATCAGGAAATTCCCTACTTAAGTTAAATAGAACGTATATTCCAACAAGTTCAGTTAGTTGTGCAGAGTCAGCTAATCCTATTGTTATATCAAAACAATTATTAGTATCCTTCCTAACCTAGTATTTATTGTCAAAGTAAATGATAGATTTCCTAGCTTTTAAAAGAATATTCATTTCCTTCATACTTAGCTTTGAGCTTTTTTTTTAGCAAATTAAAGTGCTTTGTTTAATAATATAGGATTAACAGAAGAATGATAATTATCTATATCGATTGTAAGAATTTATTTCTATTTTTATATTCAATGCTATTAAACCAGTATATTGCTTCTTGTGTGCTTATACCCACACAAACATATAAACATATCTTTGTTTATTCAGTTTGTTTATTCAGCCTAACAACATGTAATCCTTTTTATGTTGATTAGCCCTGATAAGATTTTACTCATATAATATTCTAAATGCAAATTTTATTTTATTTTATCTATAAATTTATAATTAGTATTGAATAAAACTGAAACAATTGTAGGCATTTTTAATTAACTTATATCTATATACTCTCCATTTTTTCTTGTTTATCATATTCTATATTTTTATAAATATGTATGTATGTTTGAATCTATATGCTTATACATATATAAATGTATATACACACCTGTGCCTATATGTATATACATATAGGAAAAAGCATGGCTGTGTGGTAAGAACCACATGGTTCTGGCTTCAGTCCCACTGCATGGTACCTTGGGCAAGTGTCTTCTTATATAGCTTCAGGCTGACCAAAGCCTTGTGAGTGGATTTGGTAGACAATAACTGAAAGAAGCCCATCGTATATATATATATATGTATATATATATATTTGTGTTTGTGCCTTTGTTTCTGTAATTGTCCCCCACCATCGCTTGACAAACGATGTTGGTGTGTTTACGTCCTCATAACATAGTGGTTCAACAAAAGAAAACAATAGACCAAGTACTAGGCTCACAAAGAATAAGTCCTGGGGTTGATTTCTTTGACTAAATCTTTTTAAAGCTGAGCTCCAGCATGACTGCAGTCAAATGACTGAAACAAGTAAAAGAATAAACAAAAATAACAAGTATACAAATGTAGGTTGTGTTTATCCCCACTTTAATGTGGGTGTTCTCTAAGAGACAACGAAACTGCAACTTTAACCCTAAGAAGACATCTCCTGCAGCAGGTTTGTTCATATATATATATATACAAATGAGTAACAGAAAATTACAGGTGTCAATCAATTATGGCCTTTTCCAATGACTCCATTAATTGATTAATGAAAATATACATACATATATATATATATATATATATATATATATATATATATATATATATATATATATATGTATATATATGTATGTATGTATATATACATGTGGATAATCGTGGCCAGATATTTGGTTAATGGATAATTGGCCAATGGACATTTAGCCGATGGACATTTGACCTACAGGCATTTGACCAACAGACATTTGACTGACAGACATTTGACTGGCAGACATATGGATAAATATATAATGTGTGTGTGTGTGTGTGTGTGTGTGTGTGTGTGTGTGTGTGTGTGTGTGTGTGTGTGTATTTATCTAACTATAAGAGAGATGACAAAGGAATAAATGGTTGTCTTATATGCATGTATGCATGAATGTATGTATGTATGCATGTATGTATGTATGTATGCATGTGTATGTGTATATATATATAAATATGAATATATATATATATATATATATATATATATATATATATATATATATATATATATATATATATATATATATATATATATATATATATATAAATTTAATGAATGGAGTAAAACGCATATTTTAACTGCATACTTTAATTTCCGACATATGTTTCGAAGAATTACAATTTATGCGATCCATAGGAATCGGTGATGTTAAAAATGTAAACTTCTCATCAGGGAAATGTATGGGAACCAGCTTAAACGTAAGACATTGTAACCGAATATAAGAACTATAGTTGGAGAAGGTTATAACGTAATTTATTTGAAAAGACCGTTGGAGATTAGGACGCTACCAGATAGTACGTTGGACAAGAAGGGAAGAAAAGAAGAAAAGAAAAAAGAAAAGAAGAAAATTCAGAGTGTAGAGTTGGGAGAAAATAGGATGATATAAATCCTATAAAAATTGGAGAGGAATGTTATGTAATAAAAAGGGATCGTAAAGGGGGTTAATCTTGTGTTTCTACAAAAATACTGAGATGAATGTATATAATCATTTATACTTATGTGTATGCGCATATATACACACAAACATACACATACTCGAATAAATACATATGTGCATACATATATACACACCTACGTACAAACCCACACACAGACATATACACACACACACATATATATATATATATAAAATATATACACACATATACACACATCCATATCCATATATATATATATATATATATATGTACACATATATACACACACACACACACACACACACACATATATATATATATATATATATATATATATATATATATATACATATACATATACATATATACATATATATACATAAGTACATACATATACACACATGCATACATACACGTGCAAACACACAAGTATATATATATATCTACACACATATCCACACATACACACATGTATGTATATATATAAAAACATAAACATATATATGCACATAAACATACATGCATCCAAGCAAGCACATATACACACATGTTTATATATATTTTTTATTAATAATAACAACAAATATATATATATACACAAAAATCTATACAAAAACATGAATGTATACACACGCACACAGATACACGTGTATATACGAACACTCATACACATACATTTGCACACAGATATATATTTATGTATGTGTTGTTACATGTATATACATAGAGATTCATACGCAATAGTATACACTCCTTAGTACGTATATAAATACTGTCGATGTTTGGTTAAGGTAATTCTTATATTAGTGAATGAGATATTAAATGATTGAAAGTTAATTAATAAATAAATAAATAATAAAGTTAATGGGTGGTCTATTAATCTACATGAATGGATTATTTTATTAATATATATGTAAGAAAAGTTGGGCTGAAGTAGGGGTTGAGAGAGTAAATATTGCTTAAGAAGACAAAGTTAATATTATAAACAAGGCTTACTACAGTAATTCCGTAACATATCTATTAATGTAAAAGCTTTTTCGAGATTTGAAAACAAAAATATATTATATTGATCAGTAATGTATGCGTCATATAATGAGATATTTAAATGTTTGGGATATATCTTGTTACGAGAATAAATAATTAAGCTAGGATTGTTTTAAAATTAAAGATGTTTCTAGGAATGTTAATATGATAAATTAGAATCGTAGATTTAGAAAACTCTCACTAATAAAGCAAAGAACATAAACAACTCTTATTATTGCTGAATAAATTGGTGAATAAATTGGAAGTCGTAAATGAATGATATTGAGGTACAATGAAGTATGAAAAAGAATAAGTAAGGTTAATAGGGCATAGTATATTAGACAATTGTAGTAGGTAAAGTTTATTATGAATTAAACTAAAAATAATGCGCTAGTGTGTGTTTAAAGATTTTGTAGGTGTTTTAATTTAGGTTTACAAATAAAGAATGTTTAGATAACATATGTCAATCGTAATCAATCTATGATATCTTTTAACATATGAGGGAGTAAATGTCATATCGTTCTAGAACTATTTGAGGAACTAATGTATTACGAGTTAATTTGATAGCGTTTTGTAAATAAGTGATTGTTATTTAAACGCTGTAAACACGTATTGCTGTCAATGTTTACATCTGTAAGAATTTTCGATGAACGTGTTTACCAGTTTATTCTTTGAAAATAATATGAAAAATAGCTCAGTATTACATAAAGAACAGAATCTTCCACCCTTTTCATATGTCCTAGAAATAGAAAGAATAAGCCAGTCTAGTTTAAATTTTATGTTATTGTCTTTAAGTTCCCAAATTAATTTACTAAGGCTCGTAGTATTTCGTTTGTTTTTATCTCTAAAGGAAGAATAATGATTAGAGATTTTTGAGGATATTGGCGAAGAGGAAGATCCAATATAAAAGGAAACATTTGTAGGAGTACTGATCTGGCATTGATATATAGTGTTTTTGAGTTTCGCATTATCACTTAAGAAACTAATTCTTTTACTATTAACTTCAGAAATAATGATTTTGTTGTTGTGACTATTATTATTATATATCATGTTATAACTATTGTTCCTTGGTTTATTATTAGTGTTATTATTGTAATTATGGTAAAGGTTTATAATGTCTGACTTAATGTTATTACTGTTGGTACTCTCTTGTGAATGTAAAAGCCTCATAATGTGTGCGGATATTATTTGTGAGATGTTTTTC
>NC_142946.1:27544443-27632119 GCF_046866305.1 Octopus bimaculoides
TTGACGCGAACTACCGAACGGATGCCTCTGTACAAGGCAGCCATCCAGCCGCGGAAAATGGGACCGAAGCCGGCTGCTATGAGAACAGCCTCCAAGTATTGATGGTCTACCCTATCGAAAGCTTTCGATTGATCTAAATTGATCAGGGCCCCACCCATGCCAGGTTCCTTAACTACCCTCTCTATGATGTAGCGCATCAGATGGAGGTTGTCATGGATGCTCCTGCCCGGCACCGCGCAAGTTTGCGCCTTGCCGATCAGTTTCTCGATGACAAGCGCCAACCGCTTGGCTAACACCTTGGCCAAAATTTTCAAGTCTGCATTGAGCAGAGTGATAGGCCTAAAGTTATCTATGACGTCCCCCTTGTTTGGATCTTTCTTCAGCAGCGTTACGGCTCCTCGACTCACAAAACCGGGAATGCTCCCGTTTTGCTGCCAGTTGCAGTACACCGCCACCAAGACGTCTCCAAACAAGTCTGGCTTACAGTTGTAAAGCTCGTAGGGCAGACCATCCAAACCCGGAGATTTGTCCCTCGAGCATCCCGCCATCGCGTCCCTCACTTCCGCCGCCGTGATGGCACCTTCGCAGCACTCCGCCTCTCTTGAGAGTCGTGGCAGGCTGTGCAGATAGGCACTGAAGTCCACCCTGCGTTCTCGCTCGCCATTCGTCCCAAACAGTCGAGCAAAGTGCCGCTGAAAGGCCTCACACATTTTGCTTGGCTCGAGCAGTTCGCGCCCCTGTTCGTCCACCAGAGACCGAATGGTGTCTTTGTTGCCCTGTTGCGCCTCCGCCACCCGGGCCTCTCGTGCGGCTCCAACACCTTCGTTTCTTAGAGCACGCATCCTAGCCCTGACAACGCACCCTTCGTGTTTGGCGTTGAAGTGTTGGTCAAGGGCCAACCTCGCCGCCAAAACGTCGGATGCGATGCCACTTCTAATTGCCTCTTCTAGCTTCTTAACTAGTTCACCCTCTACTCTGTTTCTGTCTATGGCTAGTGCTTTGCTATACCTAACCGCTTCTGCTTTTATTGCTCTCTTGAGGGCAAACCACCATTTGTTATTGATGATGGCTCCTGTCAAAGCCCTCTTTACTAACGTGCTAATCCGGTCTCTGAAAACTGGTCTCGACGGGAAAGACGCGTTTAGTTTCCAGTAACCGGACCCCTGCCTATGTGTCTTATCTAAGTCTAGCGTACACGTCACAAGTTTGTGATCCGTGTAGCTGACTATGTGAAATTGTGGACACCCTATGCTATCTCTATCTACTCTCCTACACAGTATTCTATCTAGATACGATCTCGACGACCCGATGCGGTTTGTCCATGTCCACATTGGCGCATTCGGGTAATCGAGTCGGTACCTGTCAGACAGTTGAAAGCGTCTGAGCAGGTCTTTGAGGCATTTGCATCCCCGTCTATTCCTATCTCTGCCCACATAGTCTAGATGCGTGTCCAAGGTAGCATTCCAATCCCCCACTAAAAGTAAAGGACGAGACATTCCTAGGAATACTTCTAGACGTCGAAAGAAATCCGGCCTACCTGTTAAAGGTGGTGCGTATACTGATATGAGTCGAAAAGCACACCCATCGCTGCCATCGACATCCAGAACAACCAATCTACCCTCCGGGTCTATGAATACTGTCTTTACTTCGAGATCCAGACTCTTGCGAAAGAGTACCGCCGTGCCACTACCGCCCATTCTCGGCAGACAGGGAGAAAAATAAATGTTAAACTGTCTGCCAAACATGGACGATAGGGCCCGCGGATCATGGAGTCTGGTCTCGCTTATGGCTATGATTTCTAGTTTATGTGACTTTATGTCATTTAGGAGGTACCCTTGTTTCCAAGGGGACCCCAAGCCACGCGCATTTACACAACCAATCTTGAGCATCATTTTGATTTGAGTGTTAAAGTTTTATAAAGAGAGTCACTTACCGTTTGAGAGTTTTTGTGTCTCCTCCTTCGGGTTTTCTTCGAGGAGATCACTATATAGTTTTTTCGCCAGGTATTTTTGGCATTTGCCAACTGCCTTTGGAAAAATAGATTTTAGTGTGTGGTGCAGGGTTGGTGTTATGTGTAGTATTTTGATGTGTTCTGGCGGTGTTGTGTATGGGTGGTTGCTGGTTTTTATGTCTTCGTTTGTTATGTTTGTTTTTGTGTTGATGTATTCCATCAACTCTGAGTTTTTTGTGTTGATGGCAGTGAGCATTGTGTGTGTACTTGCTTTTGGGGTTTTGTTGCTTGTGTTGTAGTTGTGTGTGCTTGTGTTGGTGTCTGGAGTGTTTTCGGGAGTTGTGTATCTCCCTGCTTTGTTTGTGTTTGCTTTTCTTTTCTTGCTCCTCTTCCTCCTTCCTTTCTGGGCTATTTGCCATTCCTCATTACTTTCATCTTCCAACGAAGGTTCTGAGGAATCGGTTTTTTGTTGGTGCTGATGGCTTGTTATTTGTGTGAGGTGTGTGTGATGTGGGGGAGGGGGAAACAGTCTTGGAATTTTCTGTCTTTTCCCCTGCTTCCTCACTTGTTGTTTTTGCAGATGCTGTTGTCTTCTCAGTTGCCAGTGTTGCTTGTGTTTCTCTTGTTTTGATTGTTGATGGTGGTGTTGGTAGTAGGGTTTTTTTTCCGGGTTTTGGTGGTTGCCCTTGTTGCTTTTTTTGGTTGGCGGCGGTTGGGCAACTGTCCTTGAGGTGTGCCTCGCTGCCGCATACATAACAACGTGGTCGCCTTCCTTCCACCACTACATATAACTTGTGGTCCTTTGCCAGTTGGATGTGTGTGGGGATCTTTTGGCACTCCTCTTCAGTGATGTGGAGGAGGACTTCGACTATTTTGCCGGGTAGCTCAGTATGAAAAAACCTTTTTCGGTAAAAAACATTTATAATCATAAATATATAGGGATTGACAGTAACCTGCTTCTCCAACATACTGAGAATTCAGAAATAGCAGTCAAAGAACTACTGATTTCAATCTAGAGTAATAATTTTGTAGTTTTGAAATCAGTAGTTCTTTGACTGCTATTTCTGAATTCTCAGTATGTTGGAGAAGCAGGTTACTGTCAATCCCTATATATTTATGATTATATATATATATATATATATATATATATATATACACATACACATACACACACACACACACACACACACACACACACATATATATATATATATATATATATATATATATATATATATATACTATATATATAAATACATATATATACTATACATATATATATATATATATATATATATATATATATATATATTTCATTTTTTCATTTCATCTAGTTTCAGCTCATGAGCTGTAGACGTACTGGGGCACCGACATTTGGTGTTACTTCATGAATTTTACTTCAGGAATTGACATTTGGTGCAAGAGAGAGTTTGATGCAGCTGCTCTCATCTGCACCTCCTGCCGTGAAGTTGGTTCATCTGGGACACCTGACAGGAAGAGGTCCAGCCTCATCTTGAAGACACCTACATCTACTGCATGCAGGTCTCTCAGGTCCTTCGGGAGGATATTGAAGAGCTGTGGACCTCTGAAGCCCAGGCTATTGCAGTATCTTGTCCTACATCTTGATGGCAAGTTTGGACTCCTTAGCACTATGCAATAGCGTCCAGTTCTTTTATTTGTGTAACTTTCGATGCTAAAGTTTGGGACAATTCCTTCGAGGATCTTCCAGATGTATATTATGGCATATCTTTCTCGTGTACGCTCTAAGGAATAGAGTCTTAATCTCTTGAGTTTTTCCCAATAGCTTATACGCTGCATAGAGGCTATCTTCTTCATGTAGCTTCGTTGGATTGCCTCAAGTTCTGAGATTAATTTGACACTGGTTGGTGACCATAGCTGAGAGCAATAGTCAAAGTAGCTTAGAACATGTGTCCTCCAGAGCACCATCATCGTTTCCTGATCTCTTGTTTTAAAAGTCCTAAGAATCCATCCGGTCAGTCACCTGCATTTCATTGACAATTTAGCAACATGAACATGAAAGGATGTATTATGACTCAAGTAAATGCCCAGGTCTCGCACTGTCTCTGCTTCTGGGATTGCAGTCCCTTCAGGTCCAGTGTATTTAATGTGTACTGCATTTAGTTTTGCATGCTGATAGCACAAGGCTTGAAACTTTTCATATATATATAACATTAGATATATATATATAACTTATATATATATATATAAAACCTTATATATATATAACCCTGATATATATATATAGTATATATATATATATATATATATATATATAGTATATATATATATATATATATATATATAGTATATATATATATATATATATATATATAGTATATATATATATATATATATATATATAGTATATATATATATATATATATATATATAGTATATATATATATATATATATATATATAGTATATATATATATATATATATATATATAGTATATATATATATATATATATATATATAGTATATATATATATATATATATATATATAGTATATATATATATATATATATATATATAGTATATATATATATATATATATATATAGTATATATATATATATATATATATAGTATATATATATATATATATATATATATAGTATATATATATATATATATATATAGTATATATATATATATATATATATATATATATATATATATATATATATATATATATATATATATAGTATATATATATATATATATATATATATAGTATATATATATATATATATATATATATATAGTATATATATATATATATATATATATATATATATATAGTATATATATATATATATATATATATATATATATAGTATATATATATATATATATATAGTATATATATATATATATATATATATATATATATATATATATATAGTATGTATATGTATATATATAGTATATCATCATCATGGGTTGGACGATTTGACTGAGGACTGGTGAAACTGGATGGCAACACCAGGCTCCAATCTGATATGGCAGAGTTTCTACAGCTGGATGCCCTTCCTAATGCCAACCACTCAGAGTGTAGTGGGTGCTTTTATGTGTCACCCACACGAAGGCCAGTCAGGCGGTACTGGCAACAGCCACGCTCAAAATGGTGTATTTTATGTGCCACCAGCACAAGAGCCAGTCCAGGGGCACTGGCAACGATTTCGCTCAAAAATCCTTACACATGTCACGAGCACAAGTGCCAGAAAGGCGACGCTGGGCACAGGTGCTATCCCGATTACGCTTTCGTTTGCCCCAATAAGTCTTTGCAAGCTGAGTTTTGTATCCAATGAAGGAGACAACGTTGGCACGGGTGCAAGTTGTTGAATTTAGTTCGATTTCACTTGCCTCAACAAGTCTTTGCAAGTGAAGTTTAGTGTCGAATGTAGGAAAGGTATGCATAAGTGGGCTGGTTACACGCCTGGCAGAGGGCTTGGATTTAGGTCTCACTTGGCTTGCCCAGTCTTCTCACACACAGCACATTTCCAAAGGTCTCAGTCAGAAGTCATCACCTCGGTGAGGCCCAATGTTCGAAGGTCTTGCCTCACCACCTCAGCCCAGGTCTTCCTGGGCCTACCTCTTCCATGGGTTCCCTCAACTGTTAGGGTGTGGCACTTTTTCACGCAGCTATCCTCGTCCATTCTCACCACATGTCCATACCGGCGCAATCACCTCTCTTGCACACCACAACTGATGCTTCTTATGTTCAGCTTTTCTCTCAAGATACTTACACTCTGTCGAGTATGCACACTGATGTTACACATCCATGTTTCACTGCCATGTAGCATGGCTGTTCGTACACGTGTCATACAGTCTGCCTTTTACTCTGAGTGAGAGTCCCTTTGTCGCCAGCAGAGGTAAGAGCTCTCTGAACTTTGCCCAGGCTATTCTTATTCTAGCAGCTACACTTTCAGTGCACCCTCCCCCACTACTAACTTGGTCACCCAGATAGCGGAAGCTATCAACTACCTCTAGTTTTTCTCCCTGGAATGAGACAGAAGTTGTTTCCCGTTTGTTTACAGTGTTTATTGAACCTGAACATCTGCCACATACAAAAACTAACTTCCTAGTTAACCTGCCTTTGATGTTGCTGCACCTCTTATGTGTCCATAGCTTGCACCGGGTACATCTTATAGAGTTACTACCTACTCCTTTTCTACATACTGAGCAGGGCCATCTACCTGAAGGGGTTTGTGTTTTATCTACCTTCCTGCTTATTAGGATTTTGGTTTTAGCAAGGTTGACTCTAAGGCCCTTCGATATATACTATATGTATATATATATATATATATATATTATTTTATTTAAAAGAGTTCCAACTCTGTCTGTTTTTAGGTTTTTTATTTATATTCTTGTAAAATTTATATGGGATATAGAATATGGAATATATAATATATAATATAAAAAAAGATGGATGGTACAATGAAATGAAGTATTGAATGTCTTAATGAATATATGGAATATGTCTTATTGAATATATGAAATATTGAGTGTTCAATATAAAGGATTAAATATATAAATATATAAAAGCGAATACGTATTTTCTATACCTTGTGGTATTTCATCATGGCCGGTGTGACAGACTGTAATAGACTGTAACAGACTGGCTGGTTTTCTGTCTTTTATACCAATTCCTTTGGACAGCAGCAGTATGTGTTTGGCTATTTTTAGAGTTGATGCCAAGTTTATTTTTAGAAATGATGACATTTGATTTTTTGTGTTTTAGTTATAGGGATAAGATTTTTAAACCCCAAGTAGGATAAATTTAATCATTGTTTGTTAAGAGTGGGTTTGAATTTCTTGATAAAGTCCTTTTCTTTGCATTTTCTCTCAAATTCATTCCGGTTGTAAAGTTTATGGAATGGAAATATAATAAAAGTTTGATGACCACATGTTGCCAGATGGTTACTCAGTGGTATTTGGTGGACTTCTGGGTTTTTGATCTGTTGTCGATGCACCTGTGAGCGTTCCGATAGTGCATTACCTGTCTGGCCTACGTACAGTTCTTCACAATTAGGGCATTTGATGCAGTAGATTAGATTTCTACTTTTGCAGTTCATGTTCGCATTGGTGAATATTTTCCCTGTTTTTGTGTTCATATATGGGCCGGTATGAATTGATCGGCATGTACCGCATCAGCTATCATTGCATTTGGATACAGTGAATGCTTGATTTTTGTTGCTGAGGTCAAACCTTGCCTTTGTTAATAGCTTTTTCTAGTTTTTAGGTTGTCTCTTACTGAGAGTTATATTTTGATCTGTAATGATATTTCTCAATTCCTTACTTTGTGCAAGGATCGGTAAGTTCGCTTTGGCGATATTAAAGATGTTCTGGTGGCATGGATTTTGTGTCACTATAAATGGAATGATCTTTTCCTGTTTGTCTCTTCTTTGTGGTGTCCTCAGTTGTTGTATGGGTATTTTCGAAGCCCGCTGAATACCATTTTCTATGAGTAGTGATGGGTACTTTTGCTTTAGCAGAAATTCTTTCAGTTCCATCAGGCGCTGATTTCTGGTCTCCATATCCTCTACAATAGTACATATTCTCCTGGCTAGGCAGTATGGAATGTTGCATTTTGTATGGGGTGGATGGCACGATTTAAAGTTCAAGTATTGGTGTGTGTCTGTGGGTTTGTAATATATATCTGTGGTAATGGCGGTGTCCCTTTTAACTACCATTATATCTAGAAATGGTAATTTGCTACTGCTCATCTCCTTTGTAAATTGGATGGATGGGTGTAGGTTGTTCAGGAGGGTGTTGAATTCTTCCACAGTGCTTTGAGGTTTGGTCCAGATTATAAAGCAATCGTCCAGGTATCTCTTCCATGCTTTTTCTATAAACTTCCTAAATTCAGTGTTATATCTCTCTTCTATTTCCTGGTAGAGTTTTTGTTCCAAGTAACCCATCACCGAGTTCGCATAAACTGGAGCAAACCTCGTTCCCATAGCCGTGCCTTTAATTTGGATATAGTTCTTTCCATTGAAGAAGAAAGTATTATTTTCCAGGATAAGTCTCACTGATTCTAGTATAAATGTCACCGTGAATCTGTTGGGAATTGCTTCCCTGTGTTTGTCTACCCAGTATTCCACCGCCTTTATTCCTAAATCATGTGGGATATTTGTGTATAGGCTTACTACATCAAAGCTTAGTAGGATTGAATTTGTTTCAGTGGTTTTGGGAAGATGGGATAAAAAGTCGATGTCATCCCGAATAAAACTGGATATGTATGTACATAGTGGCTTCAAAAGAATGTCGATGAAATTGCTTAGACGGTGAGTAGGGCATACTGGGCCAGCTATAATTGGTCTAAGTTTTAAATCTTTTGGATGTAGCACTTTTATGTATTCACTTCCTTGTTCTTTTACTGCCTGTTGAATATCTTCTGACTTATGTATTTTGGGTAAGCCGTAAAAGTTACTGGGTTTTGGTTCGAAGTTGGTGATGTCTCTTTCGTTGTCAGTGAGTGAGTTGTAGTGTTTAGGTGGTTGATCTTCTTCATAATGTGGTGGTCTATGTTCGAGGGTATTTCACAAAAGAAGGTTGTATCCTTTAGTTGTTCCTCAACTAAATCCTTGTAGTATTCCACATCCATGATAACAATTGCACCCCCTTTATCTGCTTGTTTAATTATTATTGTTTCATCGTTTTGTATGCGTTTAAGTGCAGATATCTCTGATTTGTTAATGTTCGGCCTAATTTTGGTATTTTGTTTTAGGGGGAAGTTTGATAGGGTGTCGATATATTGGTCAAGGTAGATATTTCTGCCTTTTGGTGGGGTGAAATTTGATTTATTCCTCACTAAAGAATCTTCGGTTTCATTATTATTTTTATTATTAATATTGGTGGTGAAGAATTCGACAAGTTGTAATTTGCGACAGAATTTCTGGATATCTTCCTTTAGTTCATGGTGATTGACTGTTGGTGTAGGTGTAAATTTCAGGCCTTTTAACAGAAGTTGGGTTTCATCATTGTCAAGATCTCTTCTGGAAAGATTAATTATCTGTCCAGTTGTTTTGGGTATGTTTCCTCCTGGGATTTTTCTTTCTCCGGTGTTTGTTGTCCTGACATTAAAAAATGAATTTTTTTCTGTTTATGGTTTCTATTTTTGTTAGTGTTGACTTGAAGTTTGTGTTTTCGTTGTGTTATTTTACCTGGTGTTATTATGTTTGCTGTCCTATTTTCGGAATTATACATCTTCTTTTTCAATTTGTAAGTATTGGTTTTAGTGATCTGAGAGGATGGTCTAGTATTGTTTCCGGTTCTAGGTCAGTTTTTTTCCCCGTTTTTTGTAGGTAATCTTTGTTGAGGTTTTGAAAATGATCTGGTGTTCCTACGTCTAGTGGTCTGATCAGAGAAATATTTATTTTGTTCATGTTTTTTGTTTATGATGTGTACATTAGGGTGTTTGCGTACAAAAGGGGAAGAGTTGTTACCGTAGTTCCTCTTTGATTCCTCTTTGATTGAGAGAAAATGCAAAGAAAAGGACTTTATTAAGAAATTCTAACCTACTCTTAACAAACAATGATTAAATTTATCCTACTTGGGGTTTAAAAATCTTATCCCTATAACTAAAACACAAAAAATCTCTCAAATGTCATCATTTCTAAAAATAGCCAAACACCTACTGGGGTTCAAAAATCTTATCCATATAACCAAAACACAAAAAATGAGATGTCATCATTTCTAAAAATAAACTTGGCATCAACTCTAAAAATAGCCAAACACATACTGCTGCTGTCCAAAGGAATAGGTATAAAAGACAGAAAACCAGCCAGTCTGTTACAGTCTATTACAGTCTGTCACACCGGCCATGATGAAATACCACAAGGTATAGAAAATACGTATTCGCCTTTATATATTTATATATTTAATCCTTTATATTGAACACTCACACACACACACACACACACACACACACACACATATATACATATATATATATGGTGGTTGTCTACTCCTTAAACAGAGTTTGACCACCTCCTGCACCTACACCTTAGCCCTTTCATATATATATATATATATACAAATACATATATATATATATATATACACACATATATATATTATATATATATATTATTTAAATATATATATTATATGTATATATATATATATATATTTATATATATATATATTTATATAAATATATATATATTATATATATATACAGACATATATACATATATTATATATATCTATATATATATATATATACATATATTATATATATCTATATATATATATATATATATATATATATATATATATATATATATATATATATATATATATATATATGTGTGTGTGTGTTTTTATATTATTAATAAATTCATGAACTTATCAATAATATACTCAGGAAATCAATATTTAATATTTCGAAAAACATACATCCAATATGACATGGCAACATAATAAATTTAAAATTTAAAATATAAATATACGAAATATAAATATCAATATATATATGAATATAAATGCGTATAAAAATTCATGCGTAATTAAGCATGAATATTGTAAAATATAAAATATAAAAGAACCTAAAATTTAAAGAGTTAAATATCTTACGATTGTTTCGCGGATATTACTATAATCACAAAGTGATCCAAAGATCAGCTTATTATCAGTAATTCCGCTCTTCAGAGATGAATTAAGAACCAATGGTATATATATAATATTAAAACATTAGAAAAATAAAAAAAATTAAAAATAATAATAAAATATATACTGTCCTTCCTATAAATTGTAAAATTAATCCTTCATTCCTTTCGTCATTTGTTGAAATTTTAAGTGTTAAACATTTTTTTGTATAAAAATTGGTATATTTTTTTCTAAATGTATACAAGACCTCGGCAAAACTCATAAGTTCAGTTATATATTCTTTTAGAATATTACTTATAAAAGTGTTATATATATATATATATATATATATATATATATATATATATATACGTATATAGATCATATACACATAAATATACAGACATATATTATATATAAATTATATACATATTATATATATATATAGATACCTATATAATATATATTAAATATACATAAATATATATTGCATATATATATATTATATATGTATAGATAAATATATATTACATAAATATTATATACATTATATATTGGAAGGTTTGGAGGTGATGTACAGAAATTATATAGAAAAAAATTAAGGTACTTAATTTTTTTCTATGTTGTCCATTGCTCTACACATAGCGACATATAACTGGCCATGTACAAACACTGGAGTGGGTAAAAATACACCTACATGATCTAAAGTCTGGCCCTGTGCCTTGTTTGCTGTGAATGCATAAGCGGAATTTTTAAGGTTGCAAAAAATCAAACTAAGACTTACATCTCACTGTTCTGTGCAAATAATGTCTGGATGTTCTGATACCATGGGTTAGTTTGATTGACAAAACTGAGATGTAAACAACGGCAGCTTCAATTAGCCCTTTTGAATCCTACTTATGACTGATACACTTCAATAACCACTAAATAATCATGCACACTATATACTGATGGCTATATATATATAGGCGGCGAGCTGGCAGAAACGTTAGCACGCCGGGCGAAATGCTTAGCTGTATTTCGTCTGCCGCTACGTTCTGAGTTCAACCACTTTGCCTTTCATCCTTTTGGGGTCGATTAAATAAGTACCAGTTACGCACTGGGGTCGATATAATCGACTTAATCCGTTTGTCTGTACTTGTTTGTCCCCTCTGTGTGTAGCCCCTTGTGGGTAGTAAAGAAATAGCACACTATATACTGACACACACTTTTCCATTTTATTTTCGCTATTAACTGTCCTCATGACCCCATTTCATATCTAAGATGGGACCATGAACTATACAATGAAAATCCAGAATTACTCGTGGTTGGTGAATTTTTAGTAAAAATGCAAAGGTGGTTTATCAATTCAAAAATTGATATCCACAAAATAATCATACTTTCTGATTTTTTAATGCTAAAAACCTTCCTGACAGCCATTTTTGGAATCGTAACCATTGGTCCAGCCGTCTGGCCATGAAGATGGAACAGACAAGATGGACAGACAGACATACATAATGCCCATTATAGTAATATAGCAAATCTGCCTAGCTATGATGGCAGGGATAGTATCGCAAATATAAACCCTCTAAATTCAAAAACTATAAGTGGGGGTGAAATCCAGAGTTAATCCTCATCGCCAGAATTTTAACAAAACAATCAAAGGTGATTTATTAATACAAAACTTAATATTCACTAAATAATCATACTTTTTCACTAAAAAACCTTCCTGATTACCTCCTTTGTAATCCTAAAAAACATTGTGACCATTGACCCAGCCATTTGACCGTGAAGAGGGAACAGACAGATAGACGGACATAATGCCCATTATAGTAAAATAATATATCATCATCGTTGTCATCATCGGTAACGTCCGCTTTCCATGCTGGCATGCATTGGATGGTTTGACTGAGGACTGGTGAGCCAGAGGCTGCACCAGGCTCGATCTGATGTGACAAAGTTTCTATACCTGCATGCCCTTCCTAATGCCAACCACTCTAAGAGTGTAGTGGGTGCTTTTACATGCCACGAGCATGAGGTCCAGTCAAACAGTTCTGGCAATGACCATGATCAAGAGGTGTTTTTTATGTGTTACATGCATGGGAGCCAGTCCGGCAGCACTGGCAATGACCACATTCGAATGTTGTTTTTCACGTGCCACCGACACGTGCTGGTACAGTGACGCTGGCAATGATCACGCTCAAATGGTGCTTCTCATGTGCTACCGGCATGGAAGCCAATCTGTGGGCCTGGCAATGATCACGCTCAGATGTGCTTTTAACGTACCACTGGCACAAGTGCCAAACAGGCGGTACTGTCATCGGCCATGTCAGCTATTTTGATTTCACTTGCCTCAATAGGTCTTCGCAAGCAAAGTTTATTGTCCAATGAATGAGGGGTATTCATAAGTGAGCTGGTTACACCCACTGGCATGGGCCATGGTCTCACTTGGCTTGTCGGGTCTTCTCAAGCACAGCATATCTCCAAAGGTCTTGGTCACTAGTCATTGCTTCGGTAATGCCCAATGTTTGAAGGTCGTGCTTCACCACCTCATCCCAGGTTTTCCTGGGTCTACCTCTTCCACAGGTTCCCTCAACTGCTAGGGTGTGACACTTTTTCACACAGCTGTCCTCATTCATTCGCAACACATGACCATACCAGCACTGTTGTCTCTCTTGCACACCACATTTGATGTTTCTTAAATCCAACTTTTCTCTCAGGGTGCTTACACTCTGTCTAGTATGCACACTGACATTACACATCCAATGGAGTATACTGGCTTCATTCCTTGCAAGCTTACGCATGTCCTCAGCAGTCATGGCCCATGTTTCACTGCCATGTAGCATGGCTGTTCATACACATGCGTCATACGGCCTACCTTTTACTCTGAGCGAGAGGCCATTTGTCACTAGCAGAGGTAAGAGCTCTCTGAACATTGCCCAGGCTATTCTTATTCTAGCAGCTACACTTTCAGAGCATCCACCACTGCTACTGACTTGGTCCTCTAAGTAACGGAAGCAATCAACTACTTGTAGTTTTTCCCACTGGAATGTGACAGAAGCTGTTCCTCTGCACATTTTCAGTGTTTATAGCACCTGAGCATTTGCCACATACAAAAACTATCTTCTCAGTTAGCCTTCCTTTGATATTGCTGCACCTCTTATGTGTCCATAGCTTACACTGGGTACATCTTACGCCTTTTCTACAAATTGAACAGGGCCATCTACCTGAAGGGATTTGTGATTTGTCTGCCTTCCTACTTACTAAGACTTTGGTTTTAGCTACGTTGACTCTAAAGACCTTTGATTCTAATCCTTGCTTCCACACCTGAAACTTTTCCTCTAGGTCTGATAGTGACTCAGCAATTCCTCTGTTATTGCCTGGAGGGCTATGATGAATAAGAGGGGGCTGAGGACTGAACCTTAGTGGACCCCTACCACTACTTGGAATTCTTCACTGTACTCGTTGCCAACGCTCACCTTACTGACAGCATCCCTGTTCATGGCTTGCACAGCTCTCACTAACCATTCATCTATCTCTAGTTTCCTCATTGACCACCAGATAAGGGAGTGGGGGACCCTGTCAAAGGCTTTCTCCATGTTAACGAAAGCCAGGTACAGAGGTTTATCTTAGGCTAGGTATTTCTCCTGCATCAGTGGTGCTTTTCCCTGGCACAAACCCAAACTGCATCTCATCTAAACTAACTCTCTCCCTAATTAGTTGGGCTATGACCCTCTCCATGACTTTCATTACTTGATCCAACAACTTGATACCTCTGTGATTATTTGTGTCTAAAGCGTCACCTTTACCTTTGTAGCAGTTCACTATGGTGCTGCTACACCAGTCATTGGGCATGACTCCTTCATGTATCACCTGGTTAACTATATGAGTGACTAGGCTATAGCCGACACCGCCAGATATTTTGAGCATCTCTGCAGTGATTCCTGATGGGCCAGGGGCTTTTCCTGTGTTCATACCCTTAATTGCTTTGTCTACCAAGGTACTGTCAATTTGGATAGCTGGTCCCTCTGTTGGGTCGGCTTTCAGCAGACTCGCTTTCTCCCATTCACTCTCTTTATTTAGCAATCTTTCATAGTGGCGTCTCCGTACCTCTCTCTTTGCAGCCTCATTTAATGCAAGTGAACCATCATCCATGCGAACACATTTCTCTCCTGCGACATCACGATTCTCTCTCACACACTGTCTTGCAACATGAAATACCTCAAGAATTTGGTCCTCATGGCGCAGAACATTGGCAAATTTTTTCTTATCTGCTTCCCCTCTGGTTAAATAAACCTGTCTCCTAGCTTCCCTTCTGGCAGTCTGATACAATTCCCTACTACCACCATTCTTCCAGTCCTTCCAAACCTGTTTCTTTTGTCTAATAGTATCTGTCAACAACATTGTTCCACCACCACGTTATTTTGGGTCGAGAAATGACTTTGCACCATCCACAGATCTGGTCAGTGGCCCTCAGCAGGTTGTCCCGTAGAAACCTCCAGTTGTTTTCCACATCATGTGATGTGGTAAAGCTTCGGGTAATATGGACTCCAGTAATTTGAAAATTAGTGTTGACCAAATAGAAATCAAATATGACTTGGTAGCAGGATAATCTTTACTATAAATAATGAATGCAGGAGTTATATATGAACTACTGCAATATTCATACTTAGATAATGCAGTAACTTGTCTGGCTTGTATAGTGTACCATACATGATCTGGTAATTGTTCAACCTCAAATGATATGGCTACTCCAGGAAGAGTATTTAATTTGCTAAAAGAAGAATATTATTAATTTTGAGTGTTTATATCTTTAAAAAAAATGATGCTCGGTGGGGTTAGTTGAACAAGGGAAAGGCTAAAGTGGTAGAGCTGACCTATAACTTTCTTTGAAGTACTTTTAATCTTGGTTCATGTTTGGATCAGTGTATGATATCTTCTTACCAAAATCACTCTTGGCCAGGGCTTTCTTTAGAGGTAAATAGGTTAGAGATCATATAACTAACGTTAGTTATAAGGTTTTTAAAGATAATAGTAAGGTGGCAAGACTGCATATATACCTAAGTTTAATGAGGTTTGTAGCTACTGTTATTTTAAGATCTAACTGTTAAAGATGGACATGTGGGTTTTCCTAAAAGTATCTAGAGTATGACAAGTACAGATGTGCAACATTCTAATCCATCATCTCAGTATAAACCAGTATCATAGGAAGGGAACTTGGCTTTTAGAATATCTGGCACAAAAAGCTCTACTAGATCATATATGCTAAGCACTGCCATATGAACAATTGATACATCAAACAGTTTGTCTGGTTGAATTTCTTGACCCATGCTGAATCCTTACAGAAGAGTGGGGTGTATTGTGCATGTATGATTAACTCAGTTTATGTTTGGTCAATGGTGATGTATTATTTGGTGAATCAGATGGCTTTATCTAACAAGAGTGTTAAAATTAAGGGTAAAAGTCAACAATACCAAACTTTTCACTTAACTCTACACTTATCTTTTATGTTCTTAAACTAGTCTATGACAGTGCTTCTATTTGTCCACTGTTGCAGTTCTATAGTCTTCCTAATTCTGTTATTAACATTTCTTAATGTTTTCATTACTAAACCTATTTCTGTCCTAGCAGGGCTTACAAGTCTACAGGAGTAGATTTGGGTTTTGTGATCCTTTAAAGTTATAAAGGCTTTCCTTTTAGATAAACATTCTATTGTCAATTTTAAAACATTTTACAAGGAGTTTAGCCTCACTATTGATGTCCTTATTATTTATTAGTGTTTACTTCATACATTTACTAGAGATATCATTGTGCAACAACTTATAATATTTATCATCCTTGACTCAGGTAAGTTATTCATCTCATCAGAGAAAAACATTTATGTTTTGAGACTTAAAAGGTTCCAACATCCATTTGGAGAGCTAAAGCTTATTGAGGCACTAACAGTTACCAGTTAGAAGATATGGGAGATGGAGTAGTGGCCTGAGGAGTGGACCTGATCACTGATGATACCTGTTCACAAGAAAGATAACTTAAGACTCTGCAAGAATTGTAGAACCATCAACCTAATTAGCCACTCCAGCATAGTATTGCTAAGAGTTCTGCTAAACAGACTTAAGGGGATGGCAGAAAACCAGGCTGGATTTAGGCCCCAGAGGAGTACTGTGGAGTGGATATTTAACATTAGACTGCTCACTGAGAAACATCTGCAATACCAGTTTGACATCTATCACAATTTCATTGATTTCAAAAAGGCTTTTGTCTGTGTTCGGCATGATAGGTTGAGGTAGGTAATGAATTACAACTTTGACAACAACCTCATTGAAATAATCCATTGTCTGAAACTCAAGCAATGCAGTTTTCCTGAACTGCATTGGAGAATTCTTCAGGACAACAGTGGGTGTTCAAGGGTGTATCCTCTCTCTAGTGCTTTTCAACATCTTGGAAACATCCCACAGGAGACATGTGAAGACCTCCATCCTTCTGTTTTCATTGGACGATAGCCCATTTTCAGCTTACATGTTGCTGATATAAAGTATACTGCAGTTTTTAACATTCTCTCCCAAATATAATACCACAACTACAAGCACTGTTGGTAGCATTGGGGAACTTCTTCTTGCTCTAGTTGTTTCCCTTTTTTCTTCCTGTTATTTCATTCAATTTGATTCTGCAACACTTATTCTTTTCTTTACAGCCCTAGTCACAATCAGGCCACTTGCTTCACTGAAATGAGGTCTAATGATATAACAGAATCTATAACAGAATTTGAAGTACCATCTGATGGAACATGTACTCCACTCTAGGCAGCTGTGATTCCTGTAGGATAGACGTGATGCTGCAGACATGGTTGGAGATGTGATCTCAAGATATGTTCATTATGATTTGTAACTGATGCAAACGATATCTAATCCAGTTTCTGATATGCTAATGCTACAGTGCGTAGATTTGAGCAAAATAATATTACTGCATGATAAATTTTGCATTACATGATAGTTTCTACAACTAATCATTGAGCTTCCTGAAAGTAACAGCAGCTGATTGCATGTATAGGAAGCTGTCACAAGAAATCATGTTGTCCAAATAAGAGAATATTTTCACTACGTTTAAAGCCTGATATTAGCAATCATAATGGTTGGAGTCATGTATTCCAGCTTTCCAGGTTTTAATTGGCACAAGACTTAGTTTTATTGATAGGCTGAAAGCTGACACCACACATTCAAAATGGTGCATAATTTTCTGAATATCTTCCAGAGAATGAGCTATAAGTGCTTGAGTCATCAGCAAAAAAAAAGGTTGCAAATGCATATATTGTAGCACTTCTTGGTGTATCTTAGTTTAGATATGTTCGACAATCCACCATCTTCTCTTGTGTTGATATACACACCACTTGTGAGTTGACAAGCCATCTTTTCAAACATAATACTTAGAAAGAGTGCAAATAGTAATGGAGTAACCACACAACCTTGTTGTACCTCAAATACAAGCATGCTGAATGCTTTGATGAAAATGATGAGAAGATAGAATAATTTATCTGAAAGATGAAGGTACCATCAAGTAGTTCTAAATGTAACCAAAAAACCCAAATGCCTTATTACAAAAGGAACTGTGGTGTGTGAGGCCAACAAGTTGGAGAAAATTCAAGTCCTTGCTCTATCATGTAGCTAACATTCTCTTTTATCAGTTTTATGTGACTATTGAAAAATAATTTACAACAATTTAAGTATAGGGACTTTTTAACCCTAAGATTCCTCATATTTTATTTATATGAAGTCCATCTTGCTGTGTTGGTGACAGAAGAACTAGAAAACAGAGTGAATGGTTGTTCTAGAATAAGATAGGTTTATACTAAGACAACAAACTAACAAAACACTCATTAATTACACTGTTTCTGTAACCTATACTAGTAAGCTATACAGACATAATAGCTGAGTCCTGTTAATACATGATTCAGCTAATAAATGATGAATGCCTTCATCATGGATACACACACACAGTACATATGGTAGGTTATAAACTATTGATCTAGGAGCAGAAAGTATGACTCCTTATTGTCAAGGTTAGCTCTGACATTATATGATACTTAGAAAAGTGCAGTAATGAAAGGCTTAAAAATTAAACCACATACATAAACTAACAGATAATGCACCCTCACAGTCAATGAAGGAGCCTCTACATAGTTGCTCAACCTGTAAGAAATAATTTTAAAAATTTGCCTCAAACCTGACTCTATCAGCTTGAGGTACAATTCTGTCACTCCCATACAACATCCAGATTAAGGGCCAGTAAAGAGAGGGGTAAAAAGGACATGAAAGTAGTTTTATATTTCGATATATGTACAAATACACAGTATTAATCTTATATGTTTATATATACATACATCGTATATGCTTACATATACAAATACTACACACCACGGTATGAATCTTCCATATTCATACATACAAACATACATACATACAAACAAACATATACACATACACACACACATATATATAGCAAAATCCAAAAGCAGCCATTAATTTGCATAACAAGAAATGCTAAGTAAACAGTTTATTATTATGCTTCCTGGTTAAAAGAAAAGGGGAAAAAAGTTGATTACAGGCATTATAAACAATAAATTCAAAATTCTTTTTACTTACAAACACACCACTGCATCCAGATTGGTTGTCACCCACTGTAAGGAATTATGAAATAGAGTATCAGAACCACAAACAAAAATAAATTCATGAGCTGCAAGTGAAAGTGAGTTCTGACATTTCAGAAAGGGATCCTTCTTTGAGGCAATGAGATTTTATAGGAAACTGTGAATGAAGTTGAAGAATCTACATTAATCAACTAGAACACAATTTAATTTCTACTTTTCTTTAAAATATTTAAATGTGTAATAAACATTTAATAGAAACTAAATAGTAAAAATATAATTTAAAGGTTAAAGTTTGCAGTTATCTTAATATTTGAATTTCTCTATAGAAAATAATATATAGTTTTAAAAACAAAGCATTAGCATAATTTAATTTGCTTTATTGCTCAGTCACAGAGAGTATTTAACACTGATTTTAAGACTTCAAAGAATTTACAAAACGAAAGTATTTAAAATGTTTATGATATATACATTGCACATCAAATTCTGCTTTAAGTGTTGTACAGGCTTTGTACAGGACCTACAGCACTATCTGCTGTAAACTATTGGTTAATAATCAGGAGCCAAAACACATACTGGATAGAAAAGTGAAGTCAACAAATAAAATGCTTAATGCCACGTTAGAAAATAATAGCTCAGCACAGAACAGCATAGAATAAATATAAAACAGTGAGTTTCTAGAAGAATGAATGAGAATTATATAAGCAATGTTACTTACAGATCTGAACAGCCAAGTCATAAAACAGTGTAACACAAGCAGAAGTTTCAAAAACTGCAATTAAACTGGAATTAAAAAGCAAAAAACCAGTATGTCAAAGAGTAAGCCGAAATAGGGTAATGAATCATCTCTACTTAAACATTCACTACTTCTCTTTCTTCACTCCATGTAAGTGTTACCATTCTCTCAAATTGCTGATCTACAATGCATTCAAATGCTATTATTAATTAGGACTTGAATTAGGTTTTGAAATGCTCATTGTTAGACAGCTACATCATTTTAAGGTGTATCTAATTTTACCAAAAAGTTTTCAACTTCACTACAAGATGGCTAGTGTTTCTTTATAATTCCTGGAGAGGAACCAATTTTATTATTCTTCATCTGGTATTCAGATACAGGACACAGTTGTCACTACATATATTAAATACTCTTCTTGACTCCAGAATTACTTATCCTGATTAATTAAAAATTTTATACACTTACAAATCTATGTCATTTTTTCCAAGACTATACCACCATTTTAGATTTGTTTCAGTGTTACCAACAATTTCATGTACACATACTACATGTTATTTATGGACACATGTTTAAAGCATATGTAACAACAATGCCACAATCAACATTTCTAAATGTCAGACTGGAAGTTTTTATCTACTATTACTTTGAACCTCTTGCACTGGAAACAGTTATACTACTTATAAGCATTCTAGTGGTGAACAGAAGATATATAACAAACTATTTCTCACATGCTACTGCTCTCTAGATCATTTTCCTCAGTTTGGAATATTTCCTGATTCAAGAACCATAATGAATAAAAATAATGATGTCAGTGTTATCATTGTCATCATGAATATTTTCATGATTATTTACAGAACGTTATACAGGTTTGCTATAATGTATATCACCACTCATCAGTCTTATTCTATTGCTCTTTACTGACAGAACTATTGCACTTTTCACATAATACTCATTGGCATTACTTTTGAATATCTCATATCCTAATTTTAATCCAATCCTTAGACTAGATACTATGTTTTAGCTATATCACCTTTTGCATTAATTAGATCATCTAGGAAATGAACTAACAGTTGGGCATAATGAGCCATCTAATCAGTTCATGGGTGCCCTTACAACTATTTCTAAGAATCTGTAACATATAAAATGCTAATCCTCTGCCAGTTTCTCTGAAAACACTGCATGTTTTGTGTATTCAATGTTTACAATGAGAATGCAGTATCTAGTCCCACCTGGTTTCATGCTATAGAGTGAACAAAGCTACATTCCAGATATCATTTATGCATTTTTTTTTTCCTCATTAGCACTTTGATTATTACTATTTCAATTTCTGAACTGTAAATGATGCATCCAAGTTTGGAAATTTTCTGTAAATTTTTAAGAGATTTTTCTATGAAGATTATATCATCAGTATACGAAATTTCTCAAGAACAACCAGTGATATAACTTCAAACTGAAAATACATACTTGTAAACTACACTTTTCATTCACAGCACAGTCATACTTCTCTTGCACATGTCTTAGTCATCTTCAAATTACATGCATTCATGAACAATAGCTGCAATGGAAATTTGATCTCAAAAGGTTCAATCAATGGTTTACTCAAAAGTGAGTGTGGCAAGAGGTGTTTGTGTACTCAGCTTCTGAAAATTTGCATTCATTTTTAAGAAGTTCCATATTTTAGAAGTGCAGGAAGATATTAACCAATCTATAGCTCTTGGTATCAAAAATTCAGAGGGAATATACAGATGTAAAAGTACAAGTCCTAGTACAATTATGTTTTTTGTATTACAGTCATAGCATAATTCTGATGTTGCACATTCAATAGATGCCTTCATTTCTCTCCAGTCTATACATATCTTCTGCATTCAGAGCCCATGTCTCACTACCATGGAGTATAGCCATTCACACACAAGCAGCATACAGTCTACCTTTCACTCTGAGAGAGAGTCCTTTTGTTGCCAACAGAGGTAATAGCTCTCTGAACTTCTTCCACCTTATTTATATTCTAGAAACAATACTTTCAGAGCATCCTCCACCATTGCTAATTTGGTCACCTAGATAACAGAAACTATTTACAACCCCAAGAGAGCCTCCTGGGCATTTGAGAGAATCTCAGTCCTGTGTGTTCTTAGTGCTTATTGTTCCTGCCCATCTGTTAATCTACCTGGGATTCCAATCCACTTCTTATGTGTTCTTAGTTTATACTGGATGCAGTGAATGGAATTTTTTCCAACTCCTTTCCTAAATATTGAGCAGGGTCATTTACCTGATGGAAAGAGAGCTTTATCTTCTTTCTTACTAACAACAACTTTGGTCCTTGCTAGGTTAACTTTGATTCCAGGTTTTGCTTTCCTTTTCAAAGGCCCTGTGATTCCAGGTTGTGCTTCAATAACTGGAATTTCTTCTTCAATTCTGCTAAAGATTCTGCAATAAGAGCAAGGTCATCAGCATATAGTAGTTCCCATGGGCACCCAGTTTTGAATTCCCCTGTTATGGCCTGGAGGACTATAATGAATAAGAGTGGGCTGAGAACTGAGCCCTGGCGAACCCCTACCTGTACACTAAATTCATCACTGTATTTCATAGCTGACTCTCACCTTACTAACAGCACCACTGAACATGGCTTGTACAGATCTAACAAGCCATTCCTCTACTTCTAACTTCCTTAGAGATCACTATAACTCTGTTGAAAGCTTTCCCTAGGTTGATGAAGGCTAAGTACAATGGCTTACTTTTAGCCAAATACTTTTCCTGCAGCTGTCTCACTAGGAAGATGGCATCTGTGGTACTCTTCCCAAGTACAAGACCAAACTGCATTTCATCTAGTTTAATTTCCTATCCCTAATCAATTGAGCTATAACCTTCTCAGTGACTTTCATGACTTGGTAAATGTTATTTTTTACAAGTGTTATTACTTGGAAGAAAAATATATTTAAAATGAATTTTCCTTCCACTTGTATTTGTAAGTAGGCATCAGAAAGATCTAATTTCAAGAACAATTTTCCACCGTTTAATTTCAAGAAAATTTCCCTGGGCTACGTAATGAGTAGTTTATTGTCTTAAACATTCATTTAGTCCTGTTGTGAAATCTGCACATACAGAAATTTTGTTCTCTTTTACATACACTGCTCAATCTGAATAGTTAATCTTTTCAATCATTCCCATTTTTCCAGTCTGTCTAATTCCTTATTCTACTGTTTCAGTGCTGCAAACAGTACATCATGTTTGGATTTGAAAACTGGTAATGAATTTTCTTTTATCTGAAATTTGGCTTTAAATTTATTACACCAACCCAACTTGTCGAAAAAAAACACCACGGAACAACCTTTTCACTTCTTTTTTTTTAAAATTTTCTAACTCTGTATTTGAACTTTTTCATCCAATTAGTTCCAAAAAAGTTGCTTATATTTTTTAATACATAAGCTTTTGCTTTTATAGTCTTACTGCAAAATGTAACATTACAGATAATTTTGCCTTTAAAAATTAATTTAATCACCGAGACTCCACATGCAATCTTCGAGGTTTTCTGTAGTGTAGGTTTCCCAACTGTTTTCCATATATTTTCATTAATTGAAGTAATGTTGCTACCAGTATATAACTGTCATTTTACATTTGTATTATTAATTTTTACATATAACAAATTTCCTTTGAGTCTCATTTGTATTTCTCATTGCCAATTAACTGTTTACATGATTTTTTCTGTTGAACCATTTTCTAGGTTGTTTTACAGTGTTATTTTTTTTTTACCTATTTTACCACACTGGGAGCATTTTCATTTTTATAAGAAAGTCGAATCTGTAGTGTAATTCTCCACATCCAAAACATGGGTTAATTTCTTGCTTTTCATTTCTCACTTCAGTCACACTGACTGTATATGAGAACAGTTTCACACTTCAGTTTGTTCCGTATTATGCCTTAGGTTTATTATTCTCTAGCATTCCTCAGATATTTTTTGTAGTGTTAACTTCTAATTCTGTCAGAACTTGAATATGAATTTCTGCATCTTTCTTTGCCGTTAAACCTTGGATGAAAATTAAGCAGTTAAACATATCTGGTGTTAGTTCATTAATTTTAAATCTCTTGTATGTAATAAAATCTTTGTCCTCTTTGTTTGTAATATTCATGCATTGCCAGCACATATCAAATAAAGAGCTTTTTTGCTAAAAATCTGTGATAGGTTATTCACCATTTCTTCAAAACAAACTTCACCCAGTTTCTTTGGTAAAATGTAATTTCAATATTTCTCATGCTCAGCTGGTGTCAACTTTCTCAACAAAAGTAGAGATTTTTCTTGTCTTGCCAGTCGCACTTCTCTAAAAGTTTCCTCATACCTTCTAAAGAAGAGAAGGTAGTACCCTCCTCTGGGTTATACATGAACATTCTGATTGAGTTTGTGACAGTGTCAAGGGTGAATGAACTAGATGTATTTTCTGTTCTTTTCTGTATCAATTGTACTAACAGTTGCTGTTGCCTCTGAAATTTTAACAACTGCTGTTGTTGCAGTTTCTGTAATTCAATTACTGAAGTTAGTAAACCTTCCATGTTCAAGCAAAAACTGGTCCAGCATGAGCTTTGAATAATCTCATTGCCAAAAATGTTATGACGTAGGTATACACCTCTGGTGTAAAATGGTATAAAACAAATATATAGTTGGTTGTGGTTATCTAAAAATAACCTATCACAGAAATATATGTTAACACAGAACACACACCATACTACTCGAATGTAGGTATGATACTCAATATTCACTGTTCAACTACTGACTGTTAAACCAACACATGTTGAAGTAACACATTAAACCAACACGGTTGAACTAACACCATCAACTATGCTCAGTTCACACAGCTCTTATTTATTGTAATTGGTTAGTCCACCTTCAGTCACGTGGAGGTGTTCAAGATTCTCTCATAACAAAGAGTAAAGTAGTAAATAAATTAGCAAAGAGAGGATTTTTAGTAACATTTTTCAGGGTGTTTTTAAACAAGTTTCTTAGCCTGAGTGCACCACTGCACAAGAAGTCCACATTGGAAACTACTGGTCTAAAGCACAATTTTTTCAATGACACCTGAAAAATTACTGCAGACCCCCAATTTACTACATTGCATCTGTGGACCCCTAGAAATCTTATATGGATCCCAGTTGAGAATCCCTGGTCTACATTAAGTAACTGCTATTAAAATAAGAAAATAAATTTTAAACATTTTGTTACCTTTAAATGATGAAGTCTCAAACAAGAATCAAATTATTTCAAAACAATAGCTTACCACCAGAGGTCTCTTTTCTGTGACCACCTTAATGAATCCAAAGTGCTGATTTCATTTAATCTGCGTGTGATGAAAATACCAGAAACTACAAGTAGCTGGACAAACAGTACTGTGACTACAGATAGTTCCAGCCAGTAGGGTTCTGAAACAACAAAAGGGAAAAGACCAATACATCAGTGAATTGAGAATGATGAGAAAATGACCTTGTATTCTAGATATAATTAGATAAAATGAAAGAATGTGGAGGTCAATAGAAAAGAAAGAAAGAAAAGAAAAAGTTCTACATAACATGTAAAGCAGTACATATTTTCTTCATCTAATTACCAGAGTCAGCCACTGTTGGAATCCTAGACAATGACTTATTTATTTCTACGATAAGCTCCTCATTTAATAAATATAGTCTGCTTCCCCTGTTAGAAATGACTTTAGAATAAAATTTGATACAAGTGTCTTAGCATGTCTGTGCAATTGTTAGTATGTATAGATATTGAGAATATACCATATCTGTACATCACTTCAAAAACTCTACATATATATATATACAAAATATAGAGCAGTGTGGGTTATGGTCTTGTCACCAGCATTGTAAATCAGGTAGTTCATGAAGAAGTCAACTGCTAGAAAGTTAAAGGTGATGCTTTAGTTAGAAATAACTACAGGGGTATCAAATTATTAGACCAAGTGGTGAAAGTTAAAGAGAGGATCATAGCCTGACTAACTAGGAAGAGAGTTAGCCTAGATGAGATGCAGTTTTGGTTTTGTGCCAGGCAGAAGCACTACTGATGCTATATTTCTGGTAAGGCAACTACAGGAGAAATATCTAGCCAAAGATAAACCTCTGTATTTGGCTTTTACTGACTGGGAGAAAGCTTTTGACAGGGGGCCCCCGGTCCCTTATCTGGTGGTCAATGTGGAAACTGGGGATAGACAAGTGGTTGGTAAGAGCTGTACAAGCCTTGGACAGGGTGCTGTCAGTAAGGCGAGGACTGGCAACGAGTGAAGAATTCTGGGTAGATGTGGGGGTTCACCAAGAATCAGTCCTCAGCCTCTTCTTATTCAACATAGTCCTCCAGGCAATAACAGAGGAATTTAAGACAGGTTGCCCCTGGGAGCTCCTCTATGCTGATGACTTTGCTCTAATAGCTGAATCACTGCCAGAACATGAGACAAAGTTTAGGGTGTGGAAGCAAGGTCTAGAATCAAAAGGCCTTAGGGTTAAGCTAGCAAAAACCAAAGTCTTAGTAAGTAGGAAGGCTGAAAATTCACAAACCCCTTCTGCTAGATGGCCCTGCTCGATCTGTAGAAAAGGCATAGGTAGAAACTCCATACGATGTACTCAGTGTAAGCTCTGGAGACATAAAATATGCAGAAATATCAAAGGAATGTTAACCAGAAAGATAGTTTTTGTGTGTGGCAGATGCTGTTGTTGTTGGCACTCCGTCGAGGGTTCCAGTTGATCCGATCAACGGAACAGCCTGGTCGTGAAATTAACGTGCAAGTGGCTGAGCACTCCACAGACACGTGTACCCTTAACGTAGTTCTTGGGGATATTCAGCGTACAGAAACAGGAAGAAAGAGTGAGAGAAAGTTGTGGTGGAAGAGTACAGCAGGGTTCGCCACCATCCCCTGCCGGAGCCTCATGGAGCTTTAGGTGTTTTTGATCAATAAATACTCATAACGCCCGGTCTGGGAATCGAAACCGCGATCCTATGACCGCGAGTCCGCTGCCTTAAACACTGGGCCATTGCGCCTCCAAGAGTGGCAGATGCACAGGGGCAATAAACACTGAAGATGTACAGAAAACAGATTCTATCACATACCAGGGGATAAAACAAGAAGTAGTTGATAGCTTCTGCTACCTAGGCGACCAAGTCTGTAGTGGGGGTGGTTGTTCTGAGAGCGTAGCAGTTAGTATAAGAATAGCCTGGGTAAAGTTCAGGGAGCTGGCAACTAAGGGTCTCTCACTCAGGATGAAAGGTAGACTGTATGGTGCATGTGTGCAAAATGCCATGCTACACAGCAGTGAAACATGGGCCATGACTGCTGAGGACATGCATAAGCTTGAAAGAAATGAAGCTAGTATGCTCTGCTGGATGTGTAATGTCAGTGTGCATACAAGACAGAGAGTGAGTGTCATAAGAGAAACGTTGGACATAAGAAGCATCAAATGTAGTTTGCAAGAGTGACTGCGCTGGTATGGTCATGTGTTACATATGGATGAGGACAGCTGTGTGAGGAAGTGCCATACTCTAACTGTGGAAGGAACCTGTGGAAGAGGTAGACCCAGAAAGATATGGGATGAGGTGGTGAAGCATGGCCTTTGAACATTGGGCCTTACAGAGGCAATGACAAGAGACGAGACCTTTGGAGATATGCTATAACTGAGAAGACCCAGCAACTAAAGTGAGATTGCAGCCATGGCCGGTGCCAGTGTTGCATGTCTGGCCTATTTAAAAGTACCCTTGATGCATCGGGTGACATGATATGTTTGAGAAGACCTGCTGAGTCAAGTAAAACCAAAATCGTAGCTGTGGCCAGTTCCGGTGGCACATAAAATGCATCATCTGAACATGGTCGATGCCAGTTCCCCCTGACTGGTTTCTGTGCCTGTGGCACATAAAAAGCACCATCTGAATGTGGTCGAAGCCAGGTTCGCTTGACTGGGTCCTATGCCAGTGACACATAAAAAGCACCATCCGAACATGGCCGATGCCAGTGCCCCCTGACTGGCTCTCGTGATGGTAGCACGTAAAAAGCACTATCCAAACATGACTGGCTCCTGTGCCGGTAGCATGTAAAAAGCACCCACTACACTCTTGGAATGGTTGGTGTTAGGAAGGGCATCCAGGTGTAGAAATATTGCTAGGTCAGATTGGAGCCTGGTGCAGCCACTGGCTTTCCAGACCTCAGTCAAACCGCCCAACCCATGCCAGCATGGAAAACGGACGTTAAACAACGATGACGACGATATATATATATATATATATATATATATATATATATAAAAAGTTATTAATATTTCTAAGTCTCTCTAAAGGAGACTACGACAGCGGTACTGGAAATTAATAGTTATCGCCAAGCCAACATGGCAGTCCCATGGAGCTAATTCACGGCAGCTTTCGTCCTAATTTTGGGACTGCCATGTTGGCTTGGCGATAACTATTTATATATATATATATATATATATATATATATATATATATATATACACACACACATATTCTGCCTTCATTCTTGATCACTTTTTATCTCCTTCTCTTGCTCTTCCTTCTGGGTAGGTAACCATGTATCTCCTTTACAGTAGCACACCTGTTTCTGCCTTCTTTCTTGTTAACTCTCTCTCCCTCTCTCTGTCTCTTTCTCTCTCTCTGGCTTGGTAACCATATACCTCCTCTACAGCAAGACATCAGTTTCTGTCTCTATGTCACACTCTAACCTTTCATCATCTTGCACAAGATCACCTCCTCCAATGCCCCCTCCCCTCTCAAAGATTCCTTGTCTTACAAAGTTACTTGGTGATCCTGCTTAAAAAGTATCCATTCCACACTGTAAAGTGGTTGGTATTTGGAAAGGCATTCAGCTAAAACCATGCCAAAACTGACCTCGCCTGTGCTGGTGCCATGTAAAAAGTACTCAGTTCAGTCTACTGAATGCTCTCAAAGAAAAAGTACAGTAGAAATTAGATTTAAATATTTTCAAAAATTCAAAGTGATACCTGATATATAAATATATATAGCAAAGTGAGTCACCACATCAAAGTGTCAGTTGAATGTCACTACTAGTTTAACCCCAGACAAATTCTTCCGACAGCTGGTTTTTGGTGCAACGCTCTGCACCCTTTATATAAAATACATCGCTAGCAGGGGAAGTGAACCCTTACTACCTACCCTCCAGCAGCTAACAGTTATATAAGGGAGCAGAGCATTGCACCGAAAACCAACTGGTGGAGAATCTGCCTGAGGTTAAATTAGAAGTAACATTCAACTGTCACTTTGACGTGGGGACTACTACTCTAACTCCCTCTTGAGATTTTATAACTAATATATATATATATATATATATGAGGTACCAATGGGACAACCTGCTGAGGGCTACTGACCAGATCTGTGGCTGGTGAAAAATCCCCTCTCGACCTAAGGTAACATGATGGTGGAACAACGTAGTTGACAAGGTCATTAAGGAAGAGAAACAGGCTTGGAAGGATTGAAAGTGTGGTGGTAGTGGGGAACTGTATTAGATAGCCAGAAGGGAAGCTAGGAGACAGATTTACTTAGCCAGAGGGGAAGCAGATAAGAAAAAAATTTGCCAATGTTCTGTGCCATGAGGACCAGAGACTTGAAGTGTTTCGAATTGCAAGACAGTGTGTGAGAGAAAATCATGATGTGATAGGACAGAAATGCGTCCAAGAAGACTTACTGAAATGATTCATGATTGTTGCCATGTGATGCTCTTATATGACTTTTAAGCCCGGCCAAGCTTTTACAGATTTTATTACATCCTAGACAACTGCGCTGGCTGGCAGGAGAAACAGGTGCCACCACATGCACTCTCTTAGCATATCTTTTTAGACCTCCAGCTGAGAGGCACACCCTTCTACATTTTACACACGTTCTGTTATGAATTTTAATAGCCACATCAATGTTTATCATGGGTCGATTTCTATGAGAATTTTGGTGGTTCACCAGGCCTGCATGACTCAAACACCTCCGCCCACAAACCACACACATAAAAAGCAACACTCCCTCACTTTCCACAGGTTCCACCCTTCTAAGCCCCCTCCTAATTCTCTCATACTTTACTCTCTCCCTCTCAAACCTTGAACAACCATCATGCACTATCTTACTCCATCCATCACGGTCTTGTGCCTCCCTCTCCCAATTACCAGCTGCAATTCCTGTCTGTATTAGAGCATTTTTAAGGCAATCCTTAAAACTTAGTGTAGGCTTATTCACTGGACTCCTACCATCTTCCAGGTCACCATACAATAGCTGCTTGGGTAGTTGCTCATCACTCATTCTTACCAAATGTCCCCCCCACCTCAAATGTCTTTGCAAAATCATTGACTCTATACTTCTACTGCCACTCCTTTCAAGCACCTCCACATTACTAATGGCCATTTTCCAGTTTATCCCCCAAATTTTTCTCAGACAGTATTGATGAAATCGTTCCAATTGCCTTACCTGCCTAGGGTAAACAACCCATGCCTCACTTCCATATAGCAAAGATGGGAGGACACATGTGTTATATACCTTAACTTTAATTTGTGAAGATATATTATGTTATTTCCACAGACGCCTATCAAGCCTACCAAAAACACTACTAGCCCTGCTAATTCTGTATGAAATTTCATCATCAAGACCAGCAGTGCTCAAGGTACTTCCTAAATAAATAAATCTAGGTACAGTCTCCAACCTTTGACCATTCACAGTTATAAAAGGTTCCACATACATCTTGGAGGGAGCGGGCTGGAACATTATAACAGTTGTTTTTAGATTGACTGTTAGACCCAATGCTGCACATGCTGCAGAAATCACATTCACCATGTGCTGCACATTCTGAGAATGTGCCAACAGGTCACAATCATCTGCATACAGAAACTCAACAAAGTAAGAATGCAGAACTTTTGTTTTGGCACAGAGTCTTTTGAGATTGAAAAGTTTTCTTGTCCTATATCTTATATAGACCCCTTCAGGGCAATCTTTAAAAGCTATTTGAAAGACTATTGCGAAATATATAGCAAACAGTGTAGGAGTAGGAATATCACCTTGCTTTACACCATATTGTACAGAAATTGGATCTGATAAGGTACCAACTCTCACTTCCATCTTGTCATGAAATTGTCTAAGCATTCACACAAATTTTTCAAGGCATCCTAGCTTTTTTAGGATCTCCCAAAGTGCAATTCTATTGATAGAATCAAATGCTTTTGTTAGGTCAATGAGAACTTGGTATAAGTCCATATCCTGTTTGATGCACTTCTCTTGCAACTGTCCATCTCTACACACATTTGTAAGAGTAGCAAACCCCATGCTTTTCTAAGACAATCCAAGTCTCCCAATCTGCACCAACGCAAGCATTAAAATCACCCAAAATGACAACTTTGTCATCATGGGGGATATTGCGTATAATCTCTGTAAGTGATAGATAGAAGGCAAGTTCATCATCCTCTGATGAATTCATAGTTGGAGCATATGCACTTATGAATGTTGCATAGCGACCTTTTCTTATGTCTTAAAGACATTAAATTTCTAATGTCTTAAAGACATTAAACGATCCAAATGACTACATGGTAGTTCCTCAAGTTTTGAAACCATAGAAGTTTTGATAGCAAATCCCACTCCTGATTCTCTCTTATAGGTCTCCTCTTTACCACTCCAAAAGAAATGGCACCCAGCAGATTTCTCTACAAAATTCCCCTTTCCATGAATTCTTGTTTCTGTTAACGCTACAACATCCATATCATATCACTGTAACTCTTTTGCAACAAGCGCGGATCTTCTCTCTGGACAAGATTTCAGACAATCATTGTCTAATAACATTCGAACATTCCTACATCCTATATTCATAAGCTTGCATCTTAACTTGAATTTACTCACAGTTGCATGATGATGACCGGATCAAAGCTGTGGTACCCTGGGACACCTACCAGGCCAGACCACAGAACAAAATGTTCCAGAGCCCTTTTTGCCATTTACTTCATTATCAATATGAACTTTCATTGTTTAGATGTGCCTTTTTAAGCTTCGGCCAGCCATGTACATACAAAATATCCATTTCTTTTTCCTCTCCAGCAATACTTGTGATTGACACTTTTTAAAGTGAAGAAAAGTTTTGCACAGCAACCATTCCCACTCTCTAAACTACAAAGCATGATCCAAAAAGAAGAGCAAGTCGACATCATTGGGTGCAGTTGCAGTCGCAGGTTTTATATCAGAGTGTCCTTCTCCCAGTCTTTGCACAACCAAAGGCTAACTACAAGACAGCAGTGAAGTATTTAAATTCAGAGTTACTTTCTCTTAGATAGACTGCCTTTGCCATGGGTTGGGTAAACAGAGGGGCTCTATCCACCCATCATCTATTTATTATATAAGAAAAAGACTAAAATAAGAGAAATAAATACAAATTAAAAATTGAGATAAAAACTGAGTAAAATTAAAAATAAGATTGACATACAATATATACAATTTAAAAACACAATATACAATATGTACACACACATGCTGAAATACAGTATTTACAATACACACACATAAACACTCCACAAACACACGTAGTTGAATGGCCATTGACTACCTTGTATTTCCTCCACCCTTTGACGGGTCTTATTTTCTGTCCTGCAGGGTGTTCAACAAGCACCCACCTCACCAAACAAGCCTGGTGGAGTTGCCATTTTAGTTGCCGACAACCCGACCATGGAACAAGTTGTACTGGACTACATGGTACCAGTAGTACTCAAGAGCGACCTGACATATGTATGTATGTATGTATGTATGTATGTATGTATGTATGTATGTATGTATGTATGTATGTCACAACATGGGACCTTGAAGACTGCTAAAATGCATGAAAGTATACTAATCCTTTAATATTTAATATTTCATTTATTCAATAAGACAATCAATACTTCATTCCATTTTACTATATGTACTATATATTCTATATCCTACTTTAATATTATAAGAATATAAATAAAACATAAAAAACAGACAGAGTTGGAATTCTTTTGAATAATATATATATATGTATATACACATAAGTGCAGCAAGTATTTTGGTCTGAGATTGTCTGCTGAAACTAAAATGATTGCAGCATGGAAGACATAAGTTAGCCATTCAGAAACACACAAAGACCATCAATTTAACTTAAACATTTATTTGTAATCATCCTCCTCCTCATCATCATCATCGTTTAACGTCTGCTTTCCATGCTAGCATGGGTTGGACGGTTTGACTGAGGACTTGCGAACCAGATGGCTGCACCAGGCTCCAATCTGATCTGGCAGAGTTTCTACAGCTGGATGCCCTTCCTAACGTCAACCACTCCGAGAGTGTAGTGGGTGCTTTTACGTGCCACCGGCACGAGGGCCAGTCTAATGGTACTGGCAATGGCCACGCTCAAATGGTGTTTTTTACGTGCCACCTGCACAGGAGTCAGTCCAGCGGCACCCGCAATGACCTTGCTTGAATGTTTTGTTCATGTGCCAGTAAGGCGACGCTGGTAACGATCAAGCTCAAATGGTACTTTTTACGAGCCACTGGCATGGAAGCCAGACAGCTGCTCTGGCAGTGATCCCGCTCGGATGGAGCTGTTAGTGCTCCACTGGCACAGGTGCCAGTTGTCGAATTTGGTTCAATTTTGATTTCACTTGCCCCAACAGGTCTTCACAAGCAGAGTTTAGTGTCCAATGAAGGAAGGTTGGCATGTGTGCCAGTCGTCGAATTTAGTTTGATTTTGATTTCACATGCCTCAACAGGTCAAGCAGAGTTTTGTGTCCAAAGAAAGAAAGGTACGCATAAGTGGGCTGGCTACACCCCTGGTAAAGGTCACGTGTTATGGTCTCACTTTTCTTACTGGGTCTTCTCATGCACAGCATATTTCCAAAGGTCTCAGTCACTAGTCATTGTGTCAGTGAGGCCTAAGGTTCGAAGGTCGTGCTTCACCTACATCTTCCTGGGTCTACCTCCTCCACAGGTTCCCTCAACCGCTAAGGTGTGGCACTTTTTCACACAGCTATCCTCATCCATTCTCGCCACATGACCATACCAGCGCAATCGTCTCTCTTGCACACCACAACTGATGCTTCTTAGGTCCAACTTTTCTCTCAAGGTACTTACACTCTGTTGAGTATGCACACTGACATTACACATCCATCGGAACATACTGGCTTCATTCCTTGCGAGCTTACGCATGTCCTCAGCAGTCACGGCCCATGTTTCACTGCCATGTAGCATGGCTGTTCATACACATGCAGCATACAGTCTACCTTTTACTCTGAGCGAGAAGCCCTTTGTTACCAGCAAAAGTAAGAGTTCTCTGAACTTTGCCCAGGTTATTCTTATTCTAGCAGCTACACTTTCAGCGCACCCTCCCCCGCTACTGACTTGGTCACCTAGGTAACAGAAGCTATCAACTACTTCTAGTTTTTCTCCCTGGAATGTGGCGGAAGTTGTTTTCTGCACATTTTCAGTGTTTATTATTCCTGAGCATCTGCCAAATACAAAAACTATCTTCTTAGTTAGCCTCCCTTTGATATTGCTGCACCTCTTATGTGTCCATAGCTTACACTGGGTACATCTTATAGAGTTTCTACCTACTCCTTTTCTACAGATCGTGCAGAGCTATCTACCTAAAGGGGTTTGTGGTTTGTCTACCTTCCTACTTATTAGGACTTTAGTTTTAGCTAGGTTGATGCTAAGGCCTTTCGATTCTAATCCTTGCTACCACACCTGAAACTTCTCTTCTAGTTCTGATAGTGACTTAGCTATTAGAGCAAGGTCATCAGCATCCTGTTTTGAATTCCTTTGTTACTGCCAGGGGCATCCTATCTTGAATTCCTTTGTTACTGCCTGGAGGACTATGATGAATAAGAAGGGAGCTGAGGACTGATCCTTGGTGGACCCTTACCCCTACCTGGAATTCTTCACTGTACTCATTGCCAACCTTCACCTTACTGATAGCATCCCTGTACATGGCTTGTACAGCTCTCACTAACCACTCATCTATCCCTAGTTTTCTCATTGACCACCAGATAAGGGATTGGTGGACCCTGTCAAAGGCTTTCTCCATGTCAATGAAAGCCAGGTACAGAGGTTTACCTTTGGCTAGGTATTTCTCCTGAAGCTGTCTGACCAGAAATATAGCATCAGTGGTGCTGTGCTTTTCCCTGGCACAAACCCAAACTGCATCTTATCTATACTGACTCTCTCCCTAATTAGTTGGGCTATGACCCTCTCTATGACCTTCATTACCTGATACAACAACTTGATAACTCTGTAATTATTTGTATCTAAAGTGTCACCATTACCTTTGTAGCAGTTGACTATGGTGCTGCTATACCAGTCATTAAGTATGACTCCTTTGTGTATCACCTGGTTAACTATACGGGTGACCAGGCTACAGCTGACATCTAAATTTACATTTAAAACTGCAACTTGTTCACTGACAACTGAAAAAATTGAATATTACAATATTGGGATGTTTCTGTTGCTTTTGATTGGCATAGGTCAATTGTTCTGGTTGGGTGCTCACAGCTGGTCAGTTATCGATGATATTTATCTACATGTTATTGTACTGTTAGTTATGCCCTCCACCGCCATTCCCACCTAACCCCTGATAGCACTCCCCTTCAGTAGTCCTCCATTTTCCCCCTATTCCTTTTTTATCACTCCTTCCCCCTCTCTCATTCTTTACTGTTAGCATCTTAAACATTTTATGAATGTTATTGATATTGCCTTTGCCAAAGAGCAGCAAGCTGGCAGAATCGTTAGCACACCAGGCGAAATGCTTAGTGGTATTTCGGCTGCTGTTACGGTCTGAGTTCAAATTCTGTCGAGGTTGACTTTTGCCTTTCATCCTTTCGGGGTCGATTAAATAAGTACCAGTTACACACTGGGGTCGTCATAATCAACTTAATCCCTTTGTTAGTCCTTGTTTGTCCCGTCTATGTTTAGCCCCTTGTGGGCAATAAAGAAATATTGTCTTTGGCATCTCTATTTTAGTCAATATCATAATAATATTATTAGTGTGTGTGTGTGTGTGTGTATGTGTGTGTGTGTGTGTGTGTATATATATATATATATATATATATATATATATATATATATATATATATATATATATACAAGAATAAGGGCAGAGAATCGTCAATTAATAATAGAATTAATAATTAACAATTTTGCCAAGTAGTTCAGTATGAAAAAACCTTTATCGGTAAAACTATTTATCATTATAAATATACAGGGATTAGCAATTGAGTTGCTTCTCCAACATACTGAAAATTTAGAAATAGCAGTCAAAGAACTACTGATTCCAAACTACAAATTTTTCTCTAAAGTGGATGGCGATATTTATGGCACACATAGAACAAAAAACCGGAGGGAAAAGCGTAAACAAACCAAGCCTTTAGTTAATTGGATACGAATCGTTTCATGGTTAAGTGAATGGAAATTTCACTATTCCAATCTTCAGCCCAAATATTCTGATAAATTTGAAAGTGTCTGGTGTCGCATGGCCAAAGATTACCGTGAATTTTTTTAGAGACACTTTCAAATTTATCAGAATATTTGGGCTGAAGATTGGAATAGTGAAATTTCCATTCACTTAACCATGAAACGATTCGTATCCAATTAACTAAAGGCTTGGTTTGTTTACGCTTTTCCCTCCGGTTTTTTGTTCTATGTGTGCCATAAATATCGCCATCCACTTTAGAGAAAAATTTGTAGTTTGGAATCAGTAGTTCTTTGACTGCTATTTCTAAATTTTCAGTATGTTGGAGAAGCAACTCAATTGCTAATCCCTGTATATTTATAATGATATATATATATATATAAATACACTATTTCACTACCATTTTTGCCATTGCTGCTACTAATACCACCACTATTATAACAATAACAACTTCTGCTATTACTATTACTGCTACTTCTATCAATACTATTACTCAAACTGTCCAGAAAGTCACTTCTTGAAACCTTCAATCCTCTGACTCATTGTATTTTTCGAAAAATGGGTCTGAAAGAAGAGAGAATGAGGAAGAGAACAATGATGGAGGAACATATGAAAGACAGCTCATCGCACACCTGAAGTGCATTGATGACCTTACAAGGAAAGTCTTTCTGTCATCTTTTTTATTCAAGAGTAAGCATTTGTGTATTGTAGACACGTGGTGTCAAATTTATAGGAAAGAGGTTGCAGGTGATTGGCCATCCCTAATACATTTCTTGCGTCTATCCATTGCGTTCTTTGTCAGCCTTTTGATCTACTACTCTCTACTCTTCCTCCCATGATAATGTTTTCCAGAACTCTGCTTCTTGTATTATATGACCATAATAGACAAGCTTTTGTTTTTTCACAATGTTGTAATGTGGTAGATATATCTATGGTAAATATATGTGTGCTGGCGTGGAGGCGCAATGGCCCAGCGGTTAGGGCAGCGGACTCACGGTCATAAGGTCGCAGTTTCGATTCCCAGACCGGGTGTTGTGAGTGTTTATTGAGCAAAAACACCTAAAGCTACACGAGGCTCCGGCAGGGGATGGTGGCGAACCCTGCAGTACTCTTCCACCACAACTTTCTCTCACTCTTACTTCCTGTTTCTGTTGTACTTGTATTTCAAAGGGCCAGCCTTGTCACATTGTGTCACGCTGAATATCCCCTAGAACTACGATAAGGGTACATGTGTCTGTGGAGTGCTCAGCCACTTGCATGCTAATTTCACGAGCAGGCTGTTCCGTTGATCGGATCAACTCAAACCCTCAACGTCGTAAGCGACGGAGTGCCAGAATTAACTGACTATGAGTCATTCAAGAAGTCACCACTGACCATGCCTACAGTATAGGCAAAACCAGGCCTAGTCTGGTTGATCCTCGAGACAGTCATGGGGCAGTTACCTCCCCTATCAGTATATGTATATATTTGTACTCTTCTTACAGCATTAAGGGTATTTTAATTCTTATTTCTAGCAACGTAAGTGCTTCAGCATCCTTAGTTAGACTTAGTGACGGTTGAATTTTTCCTTTATGGTATCACATTGCGCCTGGCTGTTTATATTAATTTTTAGCATATGCAGAAGCATTTCGCTAATTATCCATAAATTTTTATGGTATATATATATATGTAGTGAAACTAACACCTCGATCGCCATTACATACGAAACTACCTATCGCCATTAGATACAAAACTACTATCGCCATTACATACAATCTTCTCATTTAAATATAAACAAGCGCGACCGTAGCGGAGAACCCATCTCCTTGTCATCACGTGACTGATCATTATTCGAAGCGACAACTTCTTCGAACCGTTCCCACCAGAACGCAAACTGACCAATCACAGCCCTTAATAAGGTCACGTGATAGTGTTTTTCTACTACCGTCTTGGAGCCGATAGAACGCTATAAATAGATCAAATTTGTCTCGGTCCAGTTTCTCTTTGAGAACTGTTCCGTGTACCACACGACAGCAGCAGCAACAATCAGCCAGCGACACATCAACAGCTTCGTACAACGATGACCACCGCCGCCGCCACATCAGCAACATGAGTCTACGACTACTAACCAGCATCATCGTCATGACCAACACGATTCTACAATTACTACTAACCAGCATCAATCTCCACCAGCGTCTACACGACTTTCTATGTACACCAAACCAAACCACCGTGGCACATCTCTCTCTTCGATTTTGTTAGGTGACTCAGCTTCACCACGATAAATAAACAGACAAGAAATTTCAGCCAGCGACGAACATCTGTATAACAAGAATCACGGCCCGGCATGGAAGCCACAACATCACAACTAGTGATCGCTCTGCCACACACAGCCTCAACTACTTTCACATACAGACTCATACTATTGTGTACACAAGAACTGGTATAAATGCTCACGTGTTATTGACTCTCTTTCTATCTGCTGTAATATCTCACATACACACACGTGTATCACTCACATACATACTTTTCTTTGTACGACGGCCTGTCTTTGATTATGTTATTATATGTCGCATTCACACTCTCACACAGACATACACTTTAACGCTACAATAAATATCTCTGTTATTCATCTTATACGGTTGTGGTCTTTCATTACTGGTCATCTATGTTATCGTAGTATAACATATTCTTATATCATCATGTGATATATTTTTGTGTTCGACCGTGTGACACGTTTAAATAAAAGGAGTCCTCTGTTTTTTCCATTCGTCACCATTTCTCCTTTTTGAGTTTGCACGATCGTTCTTACATATATATATATCCTGGCAGATGGAATTAGCCGACCATGAGCTGTTCAAGCAGTCATCACTGATGATGCCAACGGTATAGGAAAAACTAGGCTTAGTCTGGTTGGATCCTTGAGATGATCATGAGCCAGTTACCTTCCCTGTCAGTATATGTATATATTTGTGTACTTACAGTATTGAGTATTTTAACTCTTATTTCTAGCAATATAGGTGCCTCAGCACCCTTAGTGCTGATTGTATTTAAATATAGATACATAAATCTCTCTCTCTCTATATATATATATATATCTATATATATATATGTATATATATCTATATATATATCTATATATCTATATATATATATATATATATATATATATATATATATATATATATATATATATATTTATATATATATTTATATATATATATTTATATATATATATTTATATATATATATTTATATATATATATTTATATATATATATTTATATATATATATTTATATATATATTTATATATATATTTATATATATATTTATATATATATTTATATATATAAGCAATGTTAATTCTCTAAATGAAGTATTAACAGTAACTGCACGATAAAGTGTAGTATATTGCCACTTAAGTGTGGCTGACCCCTAGGGGTGGATGTTACTGTTGCTTTTAGCCCCAGGAGGACATCTCCTCCAGCTGGCTTATCGACACACGACTGTGTCCTGTTTGCCAAGGGAGTTATCCCTCTCACCTCGACCAGCAGCACGAACGTATCCGGATTTCAGGGTTATTTCCCTTCGTCGGCGTTCGACAGCTGATGACCTTGGTGAGAGAGACAAATCTGGCAAACCTTATATCTTCTTTTCCAGTGACATTCTTCACTGATATTGAAAAGGTGAAAACAAGCAATGTTAATTCTCTAAATGAAGTATTAACAGTAACTGCACGATAAAGTGTAGTATATTGCCACTTAAGTGTGGCTGACCCCTAGGGGTGGATGTTACTGTTGCTTTATATATATATTTATATATATATATTTATATATATATTTATATATATATTTATATATATATTTATATATATATATTTATATATATATTTATATTTATATATATATATTTATATATATATATTTATATTTATATATATATATATATATATATATATATATATATATATATATATATATAATAACACATTTATCCTTTACGTTCGTTTACAGGAAACATTTTGAATATGCATATAAAAGCTCCTCTTCCATTATGCCAGTTTTTTGGGGTCACACCAAGCTGCAGACAAATAAAATAATAATAATAATGCTTGGATGAAATTTATAAATAGTTTGATGCCTCGCTACATGCATTTCCACAAACTAGAGTTAGGGTTATTGCTTCCATGAGGCCTAACACTCGAAAGGAACTCAGCCACCTTGTCTTTGTGAGGCCCAACATTTGAAAGGAACTTAGCCACTTTGCCTCCGTCAGGACCAACGTTCAAATGATTTTCTTTATGTGCCACCAGCATGGGTGCACTTAGCTTGATGGGTCCTCTCAAGCACAGCACATCACCAAAGGTCTTGGTCACAAGTCATTGCCTTTGTGAGGCTCAAAGTTTGAAGAGCATGCTTCACCACTTTGTCTCATGTCTTCCTGGGTCAACTGCTACCACAGGTTCCCTCCACAGTTAGAGATTGACACTTCTTTACACAGTTGTCCTCATCCATACACATCACATGACTGTACTAGCACTGTTATCTCTCTTGCACACCACATCTGATTCCTCCTAAGCCTAACTTTTCACTCAAGATGCTTTCACTCTGTTGAACATGCACACTGACATTGCACATCCAGCGAAGCATACTGGCTTCATTTCTTTCAAGCCTACACATGTCCTTGGCTGTCATAGCCCATGTTTCACTGCCATGCAGCATGGCTGTTCGCACTCAGGCATCAAACAATCTGCCTTTCACTCTGAGAGTGAGGCCCTTTGTTGCGAGCAGGGGTAGGAGCTCTCAGAAATTTGCCTAGCCTAATCTTATTCTCACAACTATGCTCTCGAAGCATCCACCTCCACTCTAACTTGGTCACCTAGATAACGGAAGTTATCTACTACCTCTAGCTTGCCCCAATCATTATCATCATCATCATTTAACATCCATCTTCCATGCATACATGGGTAGGACAGTTGATAGGAGCTGGCCAGGTAAAAAACTACCTCAGACTTCTGTGTCTGTTTTGGCAGGTTTTTTACGGCTGGATGCCCTTCTAACACCAACCACTCTGCGGAATGAACTCGGTGCTTTTTATGTGGCACTAGCACAGACAAATTTTTACAGCTGGATGCCCTTCCAAATGCCAACTACTATAAAGTATGGACAGGATGCTTTTTTTATATGGTACCAGCATTGGCAGTGTCACCAAGTAACTCACAAGACAAGGAATTTTGAGGAGGGAATTTGTGTCAGATGATGAAAGGTTAGACTATGACAGAGAGGCAGAACAGGTGTCTTGTTATAATGGAGAAGGCATTGGAGGAGGTGATCTGATGTCAAATGATGAAAGGTTAAAGCATGACAGAGAAACATAGAGGCAGAAACAAGAGGTGCATGGTGCGTGAGAGAGTGAGAGAGAGGGAAAAAGAGGGGGAAGAAGAGAGAGATGTACAAGAGAGAGATGTACAAGAGAGAGAGAGGACAGAAACAGATGTGCTGATGCAAAGGAGATATTTGGTTATTTAGTCAGAAGGAAAAACGAGAGAGAGAGAGAGAGAGAGAGAGAGAGAGAGAGAGAGAGAGAGAGAGAGTGATCAAGTATGAGGGCAGAAACACGTGTGCTGCTGTAGAGGAGATACATGGCTACCCAGCCAGAGAGAAGAGCAAGAGAAAGAGAGAGAGTAGGAAACAGCAAAAATGCAAGAGAGAGTAGGAGAGATAAGGTGAAGTGCCAGGGTATACTCACAAGTAACAAGGATCAGAGCATAGATGGGATGGTAGAGTAAGGAAGTGAGGTATAGAGGTCATAATATACACGGTCAGATATTGCCAAGAAGACACAAGTAGGTAGTGTTTGATGCCTCGCTACATGATGCCATGAAGTAACAGTCATGCTTTAACCTTTCATCATCTGACACAAGTTCCCTCCTCAAAGCCTAAGTTCTGGTCATAAGACTGGTCTAAAGACAAATTTAACACTCTCTCTTTATTTTTATATATATATATATATATATATATATATATATATATATATATATATATATATAGGTTGTGAGCGAAAGTGGTGTCAATCAGACCCAGAGGTTTCAGGTAATGCTGAGTAAGTGCTGTGGATAGACCATAGTTAAGCTCTAGGTTCGGTGATTATGCGAATAAGGGGTCCAACGTAGGTCATATTCAGCATGTGAATATAAGGATTTTGTAATGAGATAAAGAACCAAGGCTGTGTATAATATAGAACATTTATAAATTGAATGTCTTACAGCTGTTTCCAGGATATTTATTATATCCCTTCATCGGAGATGGTATGAGAGGATGGTTAAGCAATAGTTAGTTTACATAAGATAGGAAATAGAGAGTGAATGTAGGGATATTGTATTTGTAAATCCATTGTTTAGGCAGAATGGTATACATATAAGATTCCAATACCTTGTGAGTAAAATCCAATAGTCTTTAAGATTGGTCATTGCATTTGTAAATCCATTATTAAAATTCCAATTCCCTAGGGACTACAGTTCATTTAAATAGATAATTTAGTCATTCTTGAATGTAATGATAGTAATGGCAAACTAAGTTATTGAAGTTTTCATGTTGCATTAAGAGTGTATATTTCTTTATAAACAATGTTTTTTGTTCTATTTCGGGGTGCATAAGCAAAAAGATTTGCTTTTGGTCCCACACAAAATGCTCCTACATAAAGTTGACCATGTGAAAAGCAAGGTTCTTAAAAGCATGTAATAATTGAATTAGGAGAATTGAAAGATTCAGTTTCAACATGAATGAAGGTAGAAAAATAGCTATATCATATAGAAGAATAGCTTTAAGGAATGCAGGTGACTGTGCAGTGGCACTGAAAAGGCCACAGGTCAAGTAGAACACCCATTTGTCATGGTTTCTTTTGACATTTGAATAGGCTGTATGGCCAAGGAGAACTGAAAGATTTAGTTTTGAATCTGAACTAGGGTGGGACTACTACTACAGATTTAGATTTACTCTTCCTGTATGTAAGTATTTTATAAGAGAAAACATGTAATAACTGAAGTAGAAAAAAATCAATGTCATACACACGAAGTTATTGAAGTATTCATGTTGCATTAAGAGTGAATATTTCTTTATAAACTGTATTTTTGTTTTATTTCTGGGTGTATAAGCAAAAAGATTTGCTTTTGCTCCCACGTGATGCTCCTACATAAAGTCGGCCACAAAAAAAAGTGGGATAGGAAACTGTAACTACTTAAATTGGAGTGAGACATTAGATAGTATAACTGGTATCCAAAGAATGAAGATGGTCTCATCTTTACCACAACTAGTGAGAATATTTGCCTCAATGCAGTTCCTCATAAGTTTGTGCACAATTAGTGTTGTACCACTGCATAATCTTTGTTGAGACAAATTAGGCAATAGCAAAATAGCTTCCCCTGAACCAGTACTTTGATATTGCTGGAGAAAGAAAGAAACAGAATTTTGATTTTATATATATAGAAAAACCATAACAGCTTCCCAGTGTCTTCAGAGCACAACCTTTTTACAACAGTTTGCCTTCATTCAGTGTCTCTGACTGTCACTCCATTTGTTGTTTTACTCTTCTTTACCCAGCATGACTGACAAGACATACATTGAATTTTATTATATGTATGATATATGAGATAATGCACTGAATCAGTATTATTCCAGTGATACTGGAAAATCTTGACTCTTCAGGTCTGTGCATAAATCAAAGTGCTGAATGAACCCCAATTTAACAAAAATATGTACTCCTCATTGAAGATGTTCTTATCATTTCATTATCATATCAACAATTAAAACAAAAAACAAATACATAATTACCTACAAACTCCAAATAATCAGTCTTTGACTACTCTTGTTTCTTGACTGGTTATTTTGGATTTGTGGTTTATTGGTGTAGTGATACCTTAGTAACAACAGATGAATGTCATTTCAGTGGATGAGGGTGGTGTGTCTACTGGGTTACTGAAATGCTGGTGGTAATGGGCATGTCTTTTCATGGACAACAAGCATAGTATAGTCCAGTCTAGGTCAGTATATTGAGATTATCAAGTGTTGACAGTTTGAAATATATTAAAAGAATATGAAATGTCAATCTTTCTACTGATGAATAGTGTAGTGTTTCTTGGAGGCAGAGTTGGCAGTTATGATCCCAGATGTGTAAGGTGGGGCCCTGTTGTGTATACTATGTTTTTTGATGTTGGGTGAGGTGTTGCTGTGATCATAGTGACTCCAGATGAAGCAGAACAAGACAGTAGAGTTTTCTCTGTCTCTACATCAGAAGGAAAGCATATGCTGCAATTATCAGCTCTTGAAGTTGTTGGCTGTCATGCTTGTGTAGTGCCTTGTAATATATCATTGAATGGTGTGAAGGTGGATCTATAGACCACAGCTTTCATGAGATAGGATCTTTTCAGTAGACAGGATTTTGGTAGTTGCATGGGAGTGTGGGATGGAGATTGTATAGATGTGTATTTGTTTCCATTATAGTGTGCAATGCTGAAAATAAAATTGTCTAAAAATGAATAGCTGGTCATAACATTATGGGAATTAAAAAGTTTACGTTATTTATGGGATCTCAGGAAATGTTGCCTACATTCAGAAAGCTCCTGGCTTAATTGGTAGAAACATCAAATTGAATTGAAGATTATAGCAGATGACCTTTTGTTTTCTAACTCTGCTATGGTTTGGAGAAGCATGTGAAGGATCCTCCATGTACACTAACTTGTCAGTAAAACCACTCTTGCTAGCACCTAGTTATAATGGGGTGATGCCCTGTTGTTAAAGATCTTTATCTGATGATATGTTAAAGCTTCTGCTGCTGCTACCTGTAACCAAGTTTATGATTACAACTGGCGCTTAGTTGGAATGCTTATGAATGTAGACCATTTTCTCAGGCTTTTTGTAGGGGTAGTATTTACTTGTCTTGATTGAAGTCTTGAGCAACATCCAGGAACTTGATAGTTATAGATGCTAATGAGGTTCTTCCCATATTTATGAATATCATGGTCACTCATATGGCTTTGGATGGTTAGGCCATTATCCTTGTAAAGAACCTAAATTATGGTGGTATGTATATTTTCTTAGGGTATCAAGGAAGGTGCTATGTCTTTTCGTCTGGCGTTACTTCGTCCAATGATTTTTTCGTCCAACGACTTTTTGTCCAATTTTAAATAAACTCTTTAGAAAACAAGGTGAAAAATCTTTAATGATATATTCACAGAACTATAACAAGCCTCGTTATAGGATTGTTATTATCATTCTTTTTCCTTCTCTGTTAACAGTTTTACTTCTTTTTCCTTCTCTCTCTTAAGTATGGTGCTGTGAGTAGAGAGTGCTGCAAATTTAGTGTACACGTTTTTAATTTACCCATCCCAAACTGACAAAGTACATAGTATCGACCAAAAACAAAAGAAAAGTAGGTGATGAAAGTAATTACATTTACGATTTTCATTCAAGCAATATAAAACTAGGAAAAGAATACTAGAGATGTGAGAAAAGAAGGCTATGTTCAGTGCGAATTCACTGTAATGGAAAACAATGAGCTAAAAACTAATTTTCTAGTGAGCACCTTCATCCAGCTGATGTAGATTCGTTAAATGCTAGAAAAGCAGTTGCAGAAATAAAGCATGAAATGGTGGAAGACATAGCAGCAAGTTTGCATAGCAAAATAGTGGCTAAGTTTACGCAGCTAAGAGAAAATACTTGCTCATAACTTCCTCGTTTGCCTGTACTTTCCAGGATTATTCAAAGGTGCCAACAAAATAGTTCTGGATTTCCCGTTAATCCAGAGGCTAGAACTGGTTTTGAAATACGTGAAGAATACTGTAAATTTGATAATGGCAAACAGTTTCTGAAATATGATTTGGGTATCGAGGTTGAACAGCGCATACTAGTACTTGCATCAGAATGTGCTCTTCAGGATATCGCATCATATCATCATTGGGCATGTGATGGAACATTCAAAATTGTGCTAGAACAGTGGTTTCAACTGTTTAGCATTCATGTACAAGTTAAAGGTAGCAGTTTTCCATGAGTCTTTGCATTACTGCTGAATAAAACAAAGCAGATGTATGAATTATTTTGAGCAATTGAAAGTTATGCAACCTAATGCATATCCACTTGATTTCATGGCAGATTTCAAAGTTGCAGTTCATAAAGCATTTAATTCATCATTCTCTAATTCATCTATCGTGGTATATTTGTTTCATTTGAACCAATCAGTATTTCAAAAAATTACAGATTTAGGCCTCAAAGAAAAATACAATAAAGACTCTGAATTCTGTCTTAAAATTTGATGTTTTCCAGCATTAGCCTTCCTACCTGTTGAAGATGTCGAAGAGGTCTATGAAGAACTAATAGACAATGAAGAAATACCTGCTAAATTCATCGCTTACTTTGACTTGACTTACACAGACATTGTGAAAAGACGTGGTTCTACATTCCCGATAGCTGTATGGAAGATTAATCAGTGTATTCTTCAAGACCTTCCCAGAACAAATAATGTTGCAGAGGGGTTTCATTCAGCGGTTGGAGCACATTTGAATATTTGGAAATTAATCAAAACTCTGAAGGAAGAGGAAGGGTTCGTTCAAGGTAAAATGACTCCAATTCTTCGAGGAGATCTGTCAAATTCATGAACACGATATCGAAGAATAACTGAATGCCTCAAAAGTTTGTCCATTGAATATGGGTCAACAAGAAAATTTAATTTTTTGAAGAGTATGGCATATTAATTTGCATCAATTTTAAGTGATCATAATAAATTATTGGTTATATCTTATTACTTTTTAAAAATTACTTTTTTTAAATACATTTTTTCACAGTATTTTACTTGAATCCAATCAATAAAATTCTCAATGATTATTTGATTTTCATGTTCACCCTGTTTTCTAAAGATTTTATTAAAATTGGACAAAAAGTCATTGGACAAAAAAACATCTAACATCAGATGAAAAGATGTGGATGAAGTGACGTTGGACAAAAAGTTGGGTCACAATCAAGGAGGAAGCGCCCAACAAAGTCATAGTTTCCCATGGACACATCAAAAAGAGAATCACCCTCCTTTTTTTATCCAGTAAGAATCATCATGAAACAGAAGTGATTTCCAAGGAGTTCATGATAATTCTGGGGTCAAGGAAACTGATTAATTCAACTGTTGTCACTAAGACATCACAACATGACTTTGTCTCCATATGTGCGAGGAAATGATTGTGCTTTTTTCACATCTATGAAACTTCAAGTAACATGAAGAATAAATCATCTTGTTCATTCACATACACACACACACAAACACGCACATATATATCATAGTTTCTTAATGTGTTTTGTAATAGGTAGATGAGTCTTCTATAGTACTACATATCACCAATCAGTACAGTTCTTTGAGATGTAACATCTTCAGGTTCCATCACCTTAGAATACTTGACACTTTTGTATGCCACAGTCATCCTCCATACATATCACATGCCTGTACCAGTGCAGATTCCTCTCTTGCTTGATTCCTCTTATTTCATTTATACTCTGGTGTTCATGCACACAAACATTAAACATTCATCAAAACACAGCTTCATTTCTTTCTAGTCTTTAGAAAACTTTTGCATTTAAGGCCCATATTTCACTACCATATATCACCACAGTTATAACATAAGTTTCATATAATCTGCACATTACTCTGAGAGGAAGAAAAGATCTTTGTTGCCAGTAGCAGCAACAGCTTCTTGAGCTTCTTCCAATCTGTTCTTACTCTGGCTACTATACTTTCAGAACAACCACTTCCCCTGCTAATTATGTCTCCTAGGTAACAGAAGTTATTGACTAGTGCTAGTAAGCCAAATGAGAATTTAATAAAATCTTTTTCTAGCATGTTCATATTTTGTATGGCTCCAGTGCATCTGTCACATGTGGAGCTTATTTTCTCTGTTAGTCTGCCTATAATTCCACTACACCTCTGGGTGTGTCCACAGCTTATGTTGGGTACAATTTATGGAGCTTATACTTTCTTTTCTGCATACTGACCAAGGCCATATCTCTGAAGTTACCAGGGTCCTGTCTTCTTCATTACTTACTAAAACCTTAATCTTTATTAAATTTATCTTGAAGCCTCTTAATTCAAGGTTTAGCTTCCATGCCAAGAATCTCCTTACTTTTCCAATAGACTTTGCAATAATCATCAGTTTTCCCAAGGACAGCCAGTCTTAAAGTCTTCTGTGATGAACTGTAGGACTATGATGAATAGAAAAGGGCTGAACCTTGATGAATCCTTACTGTCATACTGAAATCATTTTGATTTTCACTTACTGCATCTTTGTACACAGCTTATACATTCCTAACAAGCCATTTGTCTACACCTAGTTTCCTTAGTGACCATTGAATTAGTACCTTTCTCTGAGGAATAGTGGTTTACTCTTTGCCTCACTAGGAAGATTGGCTCTGTTGTACTTCAGCTGGGCCCAAAGCCAAACTATATTTCATTTACCTTTACTCTGCCACAGATCAATTGTGCTATGACTCTCTCCATGATCTTCATAACCTAATCCAAAAGTTTGATTCCTCTACAATTTCTTCTGTCTATGTAGCAGTAGCAGTTTACAATTATGCTATTATACCAATCATTGCTTTGGCACCTTCTTGTATTATTTGATGGTCATCACCAGATATTTTGAACATCTTAATGACTATCTCTGACGGTCAAGCTGCTTTCCCACCTTTCATGTCATCTCTCATACCACAGTCAACTTGAATTGCTGGTCCCTCAGTAGGGTCAGCATGAGATAGCTTCTCCTTGTCCCCAAACATTCTCCATGTTCAACAGTCTATCATAATAGCACTTCCAAGCTACTTTCTTGTCTTCTGCAGTGATGGCAAGCATGCCTTCATCTTTTCAAATATACTTCTCATCAATTTTAAATTCATAAGATTAAAATTATGAATATTTTGTGTAAATTTAAATCAACAAAGGAAAGTGCATAACAAAATCTAACAACTCTTACAGCTGGAATTAGCTTGTGTTGACCGAGACCTTTGGTATTATGCCATGCTTGAGAAGAAGACCCATCAAGCCAAGCAAAATCGCAGTCGTGGAAGATACTAGTGTCACGCAAATGGCATGTAAAAGCACCCATTACACTCTTAGCACTAGGAAAGGCATCCAGCCATAGAAAACCATGCCAAATCAGACTGGAGTCTGGTGCAGCCTCCCAGCTTACCAGCTCTGGTCAAACCATCCAACCCATGCTAGCATGACCAATGGACGTTAAATGATGATAAATTGAAAGGAAATCTGAGAAAAGCAAGTTATGAGGGAAATTAGAAAGATTAAACATTTCATACTTACGCATGCATTCAGTCCAGGAAGGTTGAATATGGATGATACCTAATATAGCAATGACTGTGAAATAGATGCCCAACAGTGCAAGAAGTGGAACAAGGCATCTGCAAAATATTATCAATGATAACCCATATCAGTAATAAATATTAAAACTAAAAGTAATTTATTTTAATAAAAACTTTTATACTACAGGTGTAGGAGTGGCTGTGTGGTAAGTAGCTTGCTTACCTCCGTTTTGGAGGGTGCTTCTGGTTACTGTTGCTGCTATTTTATTCTTACTTTGGAGCAAGTAAGACATGCCTTGTTATTGTGAATTAACTTTTGTGTTCGTTGGAGTACCGTTTTTGTGGATTTACATCTTTTTTGATTTTTTTATGCTTCCCTATTGGGAAGGTAAAGTGAAAAACCTTTTTAGCTTTAATCATGCAATTGAAACTTTCTTCAAGCCATTGTAGGCTTTTTCTTGTGCCACGCCTCCCCCCAGGGCAGGGGGAGATTTGTTGTTATTGTGAATTAACTGTTTGTGTTTGTTGGAGTACCATTTTTGTAGATCTACATATGCTTTTGATTTTTTTATGCTTCTCTATCAGGAAGGTAAGGCAAAAAACGTTTTTGTGCAATTGAAACTTTTTTCAAGCCATTGTAGGCTTTTTTCTTGTGCCACGCCCCTTACAGGGGGGGGGGGCTATGAGAAAATCATGTCTTCTAGCAAGACCGGAGGTCGAGGGGTGTAGTAGTACTCATCTGAAAAGGCTTGACTGTGCAGACAAGTAGAGTCTATGTGGACCCTGAAGGTGGGCTGGTCGTCCTTGATATGACGTACAGTGGTAGAGCCTTCAGGTTGATTGGAATCTATGCACCTTGTGCTAGAGGATTACAAACTGATCTTTATCGGCGCCTGGAGAACTTTCTCGTAATGTCAAAAACATTAGTGGTGTTAGGTGACTGTAACGCTATCGTTGACACACGCATCGACAGCATTGGCTCGATTGATAGGAAAACGAATTCACATCTCATAGACCTGCTTAAGCGATTTCAGCTAGCAGATCATTACAGACTTGACCATCTGAACGTCCCAGAGTGGACCTGGATGAATGACGACGGAGGTTCAAGTCTTACTTAGATAGGATAGTGATAAGTGCTAGAGATAAGGCTAGCTTTAGTTGTCCACAGCTTGTTCAGGTATCCTACACTGACCATTGAATGGTTAAGTGTAGGCTGAATGTAGATACTGCCGTTAAGAGAGGATCTGGTTACTGGAAGCTGAACAAGTTTATTTTGACTTGCAAGGCATACCATAGCCGGATCAAGGAACTGGTACAGAGGGCGTTAACCAGTGGTGGTTCAGCCTCAAAAGAGCCATTCGTTTCGAGTCTGTTAGGTTTAGCCATTAGCTAAGATTAGACAAGGCTAGAATAGAAGGGAAACTAGTGAAGGACTTAGAGGAGGCGTTGAGGTTGGACTCTGCATCCCACATTTTGGCAGTGAGAACGGCCTTGGACCATCACCTCAAAGTCAAACATGAGGGATGTAGAGTCCAGGATAAAGTGCGAGCATTGGGCTGTGAGGGAATTAATGTTGCCATACAATAGAAACCCAGCGTGGCAATGATGCCACAATTAGGTCTCTGACTGGTGATAGTGGGAGTTCAGTCAAAGGACGGGATGAGATGTGTGAGGCGCTTTACAAGCACTTTACCGAGTTGTTCGGGAGGAGCGGGAAGCTGAATCATGGTGAGGCCTTTAGGGACTTCCCGTCTGGAGGCCCGCGTCTCTTGGTGCGAAAGGCTGAGTGCTGTGAAGGACCAATCACAGCCAAGGAGGTGATCAAGGTGCTAGGTGAATGCCCTGAGGAGAAGTCGCCAGGTCTCAATGGTCTGCCTTATGAATTCTATAAGAGTATGCCAGACTTGTTCGGGCACCTGCTGGCCAGTGTTTATGCCAATTGGCAGCTAAATGGGAGAATTCCCAAGTCTGCAAGCCGAGGGCTGGTGATGCTGATCAGAAAGGACCCGAGCAAGGGGGATGAGATTAGTAACTTCTGGCCCATAACTCTGCTAAACACAGAGTTAAAGATTTTGGCCAAGGTGTTAGCAAAAAGGTTGGTGCGGGTCGTGGACAGACTTGTAGGGACGGCGCAAACTTGTGCTATCCCAGGCAGGTCGATCCATGACAATCTCCATCTTCTACGCTACACCTTAAAGAGGTTAGGGAATCTTTCTGGTGCAGGAGGGGCACTGGTACATTTAGACAAGTCTAAAGCATTTAATAGGGTCAACTATCGGTACTTGGCAGCAGTCCTTGAGAAGGCTGGCCTGGGCCTGACCTTCTGCGGTTGGATTGCTGCTTTGTACAGCGACATCAAGTCTGCAGTCAAAGTGAATGGATTCTTCTCGAAACCATTCAGGATCGAACACTCAGTGCGTCAGGGGTGTCCCCTGTCTCCGCTTTTGTATATACTGGCTCTTGAGCCATAGCTGCAGAAGTTGGAAGCACTAAGGGGTGCACCAAATGATCTGTAGTGTGGAGGTGGAGCTATGCCATAGGCGGATGACATCTCCATCGTTGTGGTGGAAGAGGCCATCAAAAGTTACGATGTGGTGGTGGGAGCAAAGGTTAACTAGGACAAGTTTGCAATTCAGCACCTGGAGAGGCAAACCGATGACGTCCAATAATGTTGTAGGGCATTGGATGGAAGGTCCTGTTAAGCTGCTTGGGGTCTGGTTTGGACCAGACCACCAGATAGAGAAAAATTGAAGTGAGGTAGCCAGTAAGGTGACTGCTCTAACCCAGACCTGGTCTGGGCTGGTGTTATCCTTGCTAGGGAAGGTGGAGGTGGTGCAGATGTTTATAGCATCTGTTATCACCTACCGTCTGACCGTGGTGCCTTGCCCTGAGTTGTGGCTGAACAAGTTGGAGAGAATGCTTTTCTGTTTTCTGTGGAAAGGAGGAAAGTCTCTTGTGAAGCACTGCCTGCTGCCAGAAGTCACTAAAGGGTGGGCTAGGGATGCCTTGGCTGAGGATGTGAAAATTCGCATTAAGGCTGAAGCACTTCTAGCTTTACCTGGATGGAGAACAGGTGTGGTCACTGCATGTCTGGTTCTACCTTCCGAGGTTAATGTCCTTAACGGACATTGGTACATGGATCAAGCAGAGACCTAGGCTGGGAGATTGGCAATTGGAGTGCCATCAGACATTTCAGCTACTCTCTTGGGTGGGCAATGCCAGCAACAGAAGTTCCATTGCAGATTTTTATAGCAGGTTAGTCTGAAGATGCTTTGGAGGAGACCCTGGGCTACGATGAAAATCAGTTGATCAACCTGTTCAGAAGAACGTTCGGGCCGAGGTATCTGGATAATTACCAGAAATCCCTGGCTTGGCAGTGCTTCCGTGCGGCTTTATCAGTTTGTGATAAGCTGTCAAGGCATGGGAGTGCCGTCTCGCTGACATGTCCGAGGTGTGGGCAGGACAGGGAAATCGTCTTGCACACATTTGTGGAATGTCCAGAATTATTGGGACTGATAGCCTTCACAGAACAACTGTTGTCATCGATGGGAAGAGTACAGCTATCAGCTGAGTCCATCACTGAGATTGTGCCGCCTTCTTCCCTTAGTGGGGAAAGGAAGGCCTGTTTTTACTGCGTGGTAGCCATTTTAAAAGAAACAGCATGGAAGACACGTGCGAAAGGGATTTTGACGGGTACCTTTGTATCCGGCCAGGGGTTGGTCAACTTTTTTAGTTACCACCTCAGCAGCAAGATCAGGCTAGAGAAGAGGTACCTGTTACATGTGAAATTTGAGAAGAGATAGAAGCCTGTGGTAAGAAAGCTGGGAGTGATTGGCACCAAGTAAGTGGAGCCCTGGAAGAAAAGCAAAGGCCTTACCCTGATGTCGGACGCCTTTCCTTCGGTGTCACATTGCATAACGCAATGTTTTTTTTTTTTTTTTCTTCATATTTTTAATCGATTTATAATAGCACTTTAAACTATTTCACCATTCTATGTTTGTCTGTCCTTGTTTGTTTCCTCTGTATTATGCCTACATGGCAAATTTATTGAAATAAAGTAGCTTGCTTACCAACCACATGGTTCCAGGTTCAGTCCCACTGTGTGGCACCTTGGGCAAGTATCTTCTACTATAGTCTCAGGCTGACCAAAGCCTTGTGAGTGGATTTGGTAGATGGAAACTGAAAGAAGCCTGTCATATGTGTGTGTGTGTGTGTGTGCCTGTGTTAGTCCTCTCACCATTGCTTGACAACTGATGTTGGTGTGTCTATGTCGCCATAACTTAGCGGTTCAGCAAAAGAGACTGATAGTATAAGTACTAGACTTACAAAGAATAAGTCCTGGGGTCAATTTGTTTGACTAAAGGTAGTGCTCCAGCATGGCACAGTCAAATGACTGAAAAGAATAAAAGAATATGGTACTATATATGGTATTTCTCTCACTACATGCATAAATGTGTGTGTGTGTGTGTGTGTGTGTGTGTGTGTGTGTGTGTGTTTGTGTGTGTGTGACTAATGTCTTGTGAACTAAATTGGTAGGTGAAAACTGTATGAAAACTTATTGTGTGTTTGTGTTTGTGTGTGTAGATATATAGATATGTGTGCTTGTGTTTGTGTCATGATATTATTTACATGGTACATATAACGTCAATTTATAAATCATATCAATGTTTATGGCAACCATAAAAACACATTCATTATTGTTCAAAAGATCACGAGAATAAGCACCTTACATGAAAGAAATTAAGAGTTGACATCAGGAAGGATATCAGACCACAGAATACTGCCACAAGTCTCATCTAATTCATGACAGTATGGAAAAATGGATGAAAAAATAAATGATTGTATCCAAGAGAGAAACAATGTGAGTGTATGTCTGAAGTGCTAGCATTAGAGAGATGATCATATCCCGAGCAAGATTACAAAATCCCTTCTACCCTGTCTTTGTTCAGTTTTTGACCATTTTATCATGCCATTAGTTCTAGAGAGGTTGTCTTGGCCTTGATAAAACTAATGAGTCATTTCTACCTTATCCTATGTTGTCTTTGTTCATTTTTTCACTAGCACTATAGTGTCATTTTATTCCTAACCGAAAAAAAAGAGAGAATGATGAATGAGAACCAGAGGGATGGGAGTGAGTGTGTGTTAGAGGAAAGAACAAAAGAAAAGAGACAACTATTTAAATATTGTTGGTAAAGAGACTGGATAGAAACAGCATGAGTGTGTGATGACGGAAGGAGAGTAATGGAAAAGATACAAAAATAGAGGGAAAGAGTAATGGAAAAAAAATTGATAGCTGTCAACAATGACTAACAGAGGAGGGAGTAATGTGGGTGTAAGTGATGAATAACAATGAAGATGGGTAATGATAAGGGAGTGGGAGTGATAGATAGTAATGGATGTCAATAAGGAGTGATAGAGGAGGAACAATGAAGGTGAAAGTAAAAGGGGTATTGAATATGGACAGATCCAATATACTACCATCCCTCATTACATAGGCAGCATGATGAGAATAAGACATGGATAGAAGGAAAGCATGTAGTAGGAAGAAGAGAAGTAGGTAATGAAAAAGAAGGGAAAGCAGTATATAGAGACATAATATATGCATACTGGTTGGGAGACCCAAATGTAGATACTGTACATTCTGATCTCCATCATCATCATTTTTACATCTGCTTTTTTCCTATGCTTATGAAGGTCACCTAAGAAACAACATCTATTACTACATTTGAGGAGCATTTCAAGTATTTGAAGGAATTTATCTTGTGTACTCTTAGTGTTAAATACCCTTGTATGTTTGCCACATATAAAGTCTACCTTCTCTAACAGTCTATGTGTGATCCCACTAAACCTCTAGCATGTACACTGTTTACCATATGGCATTCCTATCTACTCCTTTTCTGCATATCAAACATGGCTACTTTTCTGATGACAGTAGGGTTCTGTTTTCTTTCTTACAAACTAAAATGTTTATCTTTGCTATTATGTAATAGGATATGTACCTCATATTGATGAGCTATGATTACACTGAGAAGAGAACACCTAGACTGGATCTGCTCAAATGGCCATTATCTACCATCACTCACTTTTTTGTGTGGATAATCCAATGTGAGATATTAAACAGATCAACATATCCAAAGCTGTTACATTTCATTAATTTTCCACAGACATTGATACAAAATTTTCTGAATCCAACTGTGTTTATGAAAGGAAGACAAGGAAAAGTGTGACCTAACAAGAAAATATAAAATTGAAAGACTTGATAAAACAACCAGGTGAGAAGTATATGTATCTTAGACAACAGGGGAGTATCCAGAACAAGGAGAAAATGTAAAATGTCTACCTCAAGAGAATAAAAGAAAATGCTTGTCACAACTCATAGTATACTGTAAGCCTAATACCTTTTCTCACTCAACAGTTCACTTTCTAAATCAGTCATTACTGTAGTATAAGAAGCTGGATGCAAAAATACAGAAACTGCAGTGCCTTTAAATTAGTAGTAATATTATTTAATATTACAGTCCCAGTAGATTAAAAAGCATATAACTTTCTTGTTCAAGTTTATGAAGATGAAAATAACATCATATGGATGGCTTGAGGTAAAAGAGAAAATAAAACAAATACTGACCTCCTCTCAAGGACTATGAGCAAATATTATCTAATACAACAAAAACAAGTCAGTGAGAGAGCTTCTATGGGTAGTTTGACAGCAAGAAATATCAGTCAAATCTCTCCCATGTCACATGATACCATCTTATATAAAGGAGTGAACACATATTTAATGTAATCTTACATCATAGTCTTAAAAAGAAAAGATTGTCATGGCTGAGCTCAATCAAAGATGACTTGGGGCTAAGCAAAATAGAGAGGGAAGGAGGTGGAACATAGGTAGTTGGGAGGGATGAAATCACACTAAAAGCTTTTGATGGTATCCCAAAGATTAAAACATCTCTTCTTGAAGGCTACCTCTGTGCAATTTAGAAGCAAGAGATCCTCAATAAGACACCTTGTACAAAACAAAAACAATCAGCTGACAGCAAATGTAAGTTATGCAAACCCAAATTAAAAGCATTAACCATATCACTACCAACTATGAGAAATTGTCCTTAAGATACTATCTTTCTATAAGGTATGATATGATAATTAAAACAATCTAGAATAGAGTAAGAAAGAAAAAAGTAATAACCAATAAAGATGAACACATTCAGATTTCTAGCTCAAAAGAATATTGGTGGAACCTAATAATGCCAAAAAATAAAAGGGTGGTGGTGGCAAATTAAACCACAACTCATCAGATACTGTTGTGTGGGGCTACACAAAGTACATATGCACTGTTGTAAAAGTCAGCTGTCCTGTAGACATCAATGTAGCAAAAAAGACATGGCTCTACAGATCACATAATGAAAATTTTACAAAGCTTGTACTAATATACAATTTTGAGCTTTATCCTTATCATCACTGGATTAATAGGATATATACTAAAGTGCCTGGACCACTGAATGAATGTTTGCACAAAAAATGACAAAAAAAAAGCAAAAACTCCTTTTGTATTTTTTTTTTTTCATATTTTGTTTTACAACATTGTCACTAAGCAAGCAGCAGGCAATACACAAACAGACACAGAAATATCACACACACACATAAACACAGAGCGTCTAGTACAACATTGTTTTCCCCAAGCTTGTCAAGGAACCACTGGGGATGACACAGGAAAGCAGGCCCTGGTAGATATGGTTATATGAAACCTGTGTTGCGATGGAAAGGAAGAGGATTATAAAATGTGACTGAACAAGTTTCCATTAATTGTGAGATATTGCAAATATGAGTGATAGATTGAAAGTTAGTAATGTCAGATAGGTTGATATTCTTGAGGATGAGACATGTAACATGCTTCTTAAAGATTCAGATAGATCTCCATATAGAAAAAAAGCTTGAAGAGTTTGATGAGAAGAGATCTGTGGTGAGCACTGTTGGAAAGTTATAGAATGGATCTGAGGATTTGAAGTGATCTGAGTTGTTTTTGATCTTAGTACATGGTAGGGAGACTGGCAGAGTAGAAGAGTAAAAGTTTTGAAGCTGTCTTGTCAAGTGTGAATATTGTGGTGTTAAAAGCAACACAAACAGCTATGGTGAAAGTTTTCTCTAAACCATCTTTGTTGAGGAATAGTGTATAGAAATTCTGCAAAGTTGGTAGAAATCCTTTTGACAAGGGACTAAGTTATTTGTCTGTGGTTGACATGTTCAGTAATTAAGAGAAAGAGTTGTTTTCAAAATTATTTACTTGTAAAACTAAACATTTTTCATACACATAATGTACAATTTTCCTTAATGCATGTTATGTGTGTGAATCAAAAAATAATGTAATTATCAAAAGATAAGAGTTGAAATGCTTCTTATAAATTAGAACATCTTAGAGAGAAAATTGAGGGATAAAAAATTATATTATAAAACATGGATTTAAAGAGTCATGGACTCTAGCTGCAATAAGAAAAAGTACCACCAAGCGAGTTGAACTCCAGGGTTTTTATAAGCCCACTAAGACATTCTACAATGTTCCATAAAACCTTTAGGTATGAAAATTGAACTTCTCTTTTGACTACCACTACCTGTCACTAACTGATCACACAGAGAAATGACTGGATATTGTCAAATATTATTATTCACCAGTTGCAATTATCTTTAGTCATTATTACCAAATACAATATTTGTCAGTAGCTATAGCATTCCAAATTAAAATTCAAGAAAGGCTATTTACTAAAGGAATCCCTTAGCAGTGCATTTGTTGTTAGACAAACAAAACCAAAAAACAAGAGTCCATGTGTGTCCATGGCATATAACAATAAACATGCAACATGATTTAGATATACAAACATCAATTAGAAGGACAGAAAAATGAAGTTGATCAATTTAGTCTAAGTTTTGAATTTTTAGAAAACTGTTCTCATATAAATTAGTCATTAATGTTACAGGTGTAATATTATACAAAATTATATTACAATATAATGTTATCAGTCAAATTGTTCAGCTATGAACTGTATTTTCAATCATCGCCAACTGCTGTAAATTCAAGCACAAAAGCATGTAAGCATAAATGTATATGAATGTTAGCATTTTGTTTTACATATATCTTCAACAGTGTTTATTAATAGAACTAAATGTTTATCAGGAGTGGCTGTGTGGTAAGAAGCTTGCTTCCCAACCACATGGTTCCAGGTTCAGTCCCACAGCATGGCACCTTGGGCAAGTGTTTCTACTATAGCCTTGGGCCAACCAAAGCCTTCTGAGTGGATTTGGTAGACAGAACCTGAAAGAAGCCTGCTGTGTGTGTGTATATGTGTGTGTGTGTGTGTATATATATATATATATATATATATATATATACACACACACAACAGGTTTCTTTCAGGCACAGGAGTGGCTGTGTTGTAAGTAGCTTGCTTATCAATCACATGGTTCCAGGTTCAGTTCCACTGCATGGCACCTTGGGCAAGTAAGTGTCTTCTATTATAGCCTCAGGACGACCAAAGCCTTGTAAGTAAATTTAGTAGATGGAAACTGAAAGAAGCCTGTCGTATATATCATCATCATCATCATCATTGTTGTTGTTTAACGTCCACTTTCCATGCTGGTATGGGTTGGACAGTCTGACTGAGGGCTGGGAAGCCAGAAGGCTGCACCAGGCTCCAATCCGATCTAGCAAAGTTTCTACAGCTAGATGCTCTTCCTAATGCCAACTACTCTGAGAGTGTAGTGGGTGCCAATCAGGTGGTACTGGCATCAACGACACTTGAATGGTGCTTTTTATGTGCCACTGGCATGGGAGCCAGTCAGGCAGCACTGGCAACAACCAAGCTTGAATGGTGCTTTTCATGTGCCACCGGCACAGGACCGGTCAGGTGGCACTGGCATTGACCACAATTGAATGGTGCTTTTTATGTGCCACCAGCATGGGTGCCAATCAGGCGGTACTGTCATCACCCATGACAACAACTTCACTTGCCTCAACAGGTCTTCGTAAGTGCAGTTTATTACCTAATGATTGAAGGGTACTCTTAAATGAGCTGGTTATGCTGCACTGGCATAGGCCACGGTTACAGTCTCACTTTGCTTACCAGGTCTTCTCAAGCACAGCATATCTCGAGAGGTTTCGGTCACTTGTCATTGCCTCGGTGAGGCCCAACATTTGAAGGTTGTGCTACACCACCTTACCCAGTTCTTCCTGGGTCTACCTCTTCCACAGGTTCCCTCTACTGCTACGGTGTGACACTTTTTCACACAGCTATCCTCATTCATTTGCAACACATGACCATACTAGTGCAGTTGTCTCTCTTGTACACCATATCTGATGCTTCCTATGCCCAACTCTTCTCACAGGTCGCTTGCACTCTGTCGTGTATGCATACTGACATTACACATCCAGTGGAGAATACTAGCTTCATTCCTTGCAAGCTTACGCATGTCCTCAGCAGTCACGGCCCATGCTTCACTGCCATGTAGCATGGCTGTTTGCACATATGCATCATACAGTCTACCTTTTACTCTGAGTGAGAGACCCTTTGTCACCAGCAGAGGTAGGAGCTCTCTGAGCTTTGCCTAAGCTATTCTAATTCTAGCAGCTACACTTTCAGAGCATCCACCCCAGCTGCTGATTTGGTCACCTAGGTAACGGAAGCTATCAACTACTTCTAGTCTTTTCTCCCTGGAATGTGACAGAAGTTGTTTTCTGCACATTTTCAGTGTTTATTGCCCCTGAGCATTTGCCACACACCTTCCCAGTTAGCCTTCCTTTGATATTGCTGCACCTCTTATGTGTCCATAGCTTATACTGGGTACATCTATGCCTTTTCTACAGATTGAGCAGGGCCATCTACCTAAAGGGATTTGTGGTTTGTCTACCTTCCTACTTATTAAGACTTTGGCTTTTGCTAGATTGACTCTAAGGCCCTTTGATTCTACCTGAAACTTCTCCTCTAGTTCTGATAGTGACTTAGCTATTAGAGCAAGGTCCTCAGCATCCTGTTTTGAATTCCTTTGTTACTGCCAGGGGCATCCTATCTTGAATTCCTTTGTTACTGCCTGGAGGACTATGATGAATAAGAAGGGAGCTGAGGACTGATCCTTGGTGGACCCTTACCCCTACCTGGAATTCTTCACTGTACTCGTTGCCAACCTTCACTTTACTGATAGCATCCCTGTACATGGCTTGTACAGCTCTCACTAACCACTCATCTATCCCTAGTTTCCGCATTGACCACCAGATAAGGGATCAAGGGACCCTATCAAAGGCTTTCTCCATGTCAACGAAAGCCAGGTACAAAGGTTTATCTTTGGCTAGGTATTTCTCCTGCAGCTGTCTTACCAGAAATATAGCATCAGTAGTGCTTTTCCCTGGCACAAACCCAGACTGCATCTTGTCTAGACCGACTCACTCCTGAATTAGTTGGGCTATGACCCTCTCTGTGACTTGCATTACTTGATCCAATAACTTCATACCGCTGTAATTATTTGTATCTAATACGTCACATTTACCTTTGTGGCAATTGACTATGGTGCTGCTACACCAGTCATTGGGTATGACTCCTTCATGACTCCTGATTGACTATATAGGTGACTAGACTATAGCCGACACCGCCAGATATTTTAAGCATCTCTGTGGTGATTCCTGATGGGCCAGGAGCTTTCCCTGTCTTCATACCCTTAATTGCTTTATCTACCAAGGTATTGTCAATTCGGATAGCTGGTCCCTCTGTTGGGTTGACATTTGGCAGATTCTCTTTCACCCATTCATTCTCTTCAATTAGCAATCTTTCATAGTGCATCTCCATGTCCTTCTCCTTGCATATATATATATATATATATATATATATATATATATAGATATAGATATATATATGTATACGTTTGTGTGTCTGTGTTTGTCCCCCACTCCATCACTTGACAACCAATGTTGGTGTGTTTGCGTCCCAGTAACTTAGCGGTTTGATTAACAAGATCGATAGAATAAGTACTAGGCTTACAAAGAATAAGTCCAGGGGTCGATTTGTTTGACTAAAGGCGGTGCTCCAGCATGGCCACAGTCAAATGACGGAAACAAGTAAGATAAAAATATTTTTTTAATGTACAATTTGCTTAAATGCATGTTGTGTGTGTATGAATCCAGAAATAATGAACTGCCAAACGATAAGAGCTGAACTATTTCTTATGAATAAGAACATAGTTCACAGTTACAACAGGAATAATCTCTTAGAAGGTTGAAGCATAAAAATTATTTTATTAAATGCTGTTCTAGAGACACATGGACTCCACAATAAGAAACATTTCCAAGGCTAAGATGTCCTAGAAAGTGCAAAAATTAAATTTCATTATTCATTGTCACTGCCTACCACCAATCAATGTTACAAATGATTGGATGGATATTACCAAATATAGTAGCATTTATCTTAACTCAATATTACCAAGTGTAGTAATATCATTTGCCAGCGGTTTTAACCTTTGAAATTAAACATATCAGGTTCAAATTTGTGGAAGGCTATCTGCTACATATCCATTGTTATCTAAGTACCTGGGGACAACTAGTAGAAACAATTATATTAACATAAAAAATGTTATGTATTACAACTTTTAGGAGGTGATCAAATGAAAGTTCAATTCAAGATTTACCAGAAAATATTCATAGGACGCTGACTATAAATTAAAAAAAAAAACATGATGTTGTAACTTATTTAACAGAATGATCTTGTACTGTGCCAATGCACAGTGTAAAGCTTAGTCAAATAAGCTACAATAGAAAATACACATTTAGATTAGAATTTACCTGATAAAGAATAAAGTTTGAAACATGACTTACCTTCTTAAAAGTGTTTCTTTCCGTAGAGCACGACTAGCTAAGGCCCAGTACCAATGGCATAGTACAAGAAACTGCACTAACTGAAGATACTGAAGCACAAAATCTAATTGTAGAAGGCGTCCCATTACCCAATGTACAGACCTGAAAAACATAATCTTTCAAATATACCAAGTAAAGTGAAGATTCAACATCAGATATAAAAAATAAATCAGTTTTCTGTTTGATATCATTTTTTGTTGCAACTTAGATAAATTATATTTCTAGTATTTAACTACATTCAGTTTTGAGTACTTCCTATAGTTAGTTCATAGCTGATGTTCTTATCTACAACTTCACATGATGCCATTACACCTGCTGGACAGGTGATGTCTATAACAGTGCAAGACCTTGGATTCTTGTCTCTAAGAACAACGTGTGTTTTCACTGGGTTTTAGTTTTTAACGGATTATTCTACCAAAGTCAATTGCATTAAAAAGTTTAACATGTTTTATGCTATTATTGTGCATAGTAGGGGAGTTGCAATGTGAAAGCAGTTTTGAATATTATTATCAAATAATTCTACCATCAACAGCAACAATAACTTGTCACTTGACTTCCTAGAAATAACAATCAAATCTTTCTCAAACTCTGTCTTAAAAATGGAAACATTGTATAGTCTAAATGGTAATGGCTTAAGTGTTTTTTTTTTATCATGTATCTGTCTGCTTGACCATGACTGTAGTGGGGCTAACTAGTAAAACTTTTCTTATTATTAAGCCTTTAATTTTAGGCCTTCCACTATCAATACTGGTACAAAAATAAGTATGGTAAGATAATCAAATGGATATGTACGTATGTTGTATATGCATATTCCTAACCATAACAGACATGCGAACACTTTTGATCCTTCCTACCAAATTACCACAATTTCTGTACTAACTAAATTGTTCAGCCACTGGCTATACATCCCCCAACTCATGGCTCCTTTGACATATCAAATCAGGTTGTCACTTCAATTTTATGTTATCCTTGGAGGTGTTTGTGCATCTTTCTTAATTCATAGACAACTAAGCAAATGACTTAAATTATTTTCTTAGACATGCCCTTTGACATTCCATACTAAAATAAAAACTCATTGCCTCAAATTCCACAAGTAGTTCACTGTAGCTGTGCTTCTGCAGTACAGACAAAGAACACAGTCTTCCAGTCCTGAGAGTGTTCCTTCAATTTTCCTCAAATAATGCACCTTATTGCTAGCCCTATCATCATAAAACTTGACAACTTCTTTCAATGGATCTACCTCAAAATTTAGAAACATTCCACAATATATCTGATTGCCAAGGAGAGCATTCCCACTGACTTCATCAACTAGTAATCTGTTGTTCTCACTTCCAGTACCTGAAAGGTGATAGAAACAGTTGTAGACAATCAGCTCATTTATCATTTTGAATTTCTTACAATCTTCACACATCTCTTCTCTTGTCACCTTTATTATTTCTCATCTCCTAAATCTGGTACAAAATATTTTGCTCAGTCCTTTCTCTCCAGAACTGTAACTTACAGGAATTATCCCCCAACCATGTTTTTCCTGCAGACACTGAGTTACAGATGTTCCAGTTCAGCATTATCTGCATCAATCTCATGAACCCAGGAGAGTTTACATAGGTAATCAACCCTGCCCTCCTCCTCTAACTTTAAAAAATTCAACAGACACGTATGTGTGTATATGTGTGTGAAATAAGTATATAAAATCTTTTGGTTATTTCTTTATATTTAGAACAAAGAAGTATTATCCAGAGATAAATTTCATTAAACATACTGTCAGTAGCTTCTTAATGATTACTTGAGGTTCAAAAGCATTCCTGAATTCAATACTACAATCTAATGAACAACTTGTAAATTCGACCATGTCCCCATTATTTACAACAGTTTGTTGTATCCACTCTCTCTATAGTACCTGTTTGTAGTCTGTGGTTTGTGCTGTAGGTCTCTGCAGGTTAAATGCTTTGTTTGTAGAAACTATGGCAAGATATAGCAATGAGATTGTTGGTATAATGTACACATTTTGGTTTTGATGTAGCAAAGACAACTTAAAATACATATCTGACATCAAAATAGATGACAAAGATATTCTTAAAATATTTTATATTTCACTAAATGTTTAAGTTAATTAAAGATTTCAACTTGTGAGACAATTACTATCTCAGATGATTTTAATTGAACTATTCCAAAATATTTTGGTAAATGGATTAAGATATATGGGTGTTAAAATAATGCTACTTTTTACTTTATTAATTCTTTCATGTGCTTCCAGTTATATATTGTATTATTGATTTGCAAGTGAAGTGTGCATATTTTTCCATATACACTGATATAGAAATAATTATGTAGGAGTGATTTTAAAAAATAGTATGCTGGAAAGCATCAACAAAGACAGGTAAAAAAAAAAGAAACAAAGAAATAGGAGTTGTAGATACAAAATGAAACTATATACTTACCCAATAACACACTCAGCGAATGCTCCATAAAAGATGACATATTGGTGCCAAGTAGTATGGTGCACCCAATGCAGTCGCAAGATTTTTAACAAACACAATAAAGCAGTAATGGAGGCAAGGGCACCCAACACACCATTTCTGAAAGAAAATGTTTTAGATAGTTTAATACTTAATAAGAGGTGAAGAAAGGCTGAAAACTGCAAATATGTAATCATAAGAGTACTAGGATAAAAACTCAGTATTTCAGTCAACATAATAAATTATATAGAATTATAACTGTTCAATCAAATAGTGAAAGTAATTACTTAGTGGTTATTAGACTATCTGGAAATATAATTATGCATTTGTGCAAATTCAAAGAACTTAGTGCCGCATAATTCAGGCAGCATTTATATTTTCAAATCTGATACAGATTAATGGGACACAGAGTACTTGCAGGTTCATGCTACACTCATTAAATACCTAATATTTAAGGACTGTCACACAATTCCATATAATACCAGTGTGTTGCTAAACTATAGAGCAGTGTTTCTCAACCCATTTTGTCCCACACTCCATTGATTAAAAACAAACAAAATAAAAACAAATATGTGTCCCACCATGATCAAAGTATATAATAAGCAGGAAGGTGGCTTTACACCAAGTGGTGAGAGGCTAAAGAATAACAGGGGGAGAGGTATAGGTGTCTTGCTAAAGAGATACATGGCCATCTCACATTAAATAAGCAGGGATGGGAGTAGCTAGAAAGAAGACAAAGAAGTGGTGACCAGGTGTCAGGGCATATTCTCAAGGTATAGTAAGGTGAGTTCATAAAAGAATGAGAGGGGAGTGACAGATGATTAGAGATGGGTAGAGGTGAATGCAGTGAAAAATGAACAAGGTGGGAGGTGTAGCTAATGGTAAATATCAGTATGAGAGTGGGGGATAGTATAAGACAAAAGTAGCTCAAGAAGGAGGTGGTGATAAGTGGCAGCACAGGAAGATCGAAGACCATCAGTACAATAAGAAAGTTCCAAAAATAGGGAGAGAGGAGTAGAGTTAGTGGGGGACAAAGTTGAAGTGCAGTTGATAGCAGATATAAGAGGATATTGAGAATGACAGTGGATACAAGTGGGTGTTAAAGATGAGGCATGGCAGTCCTAAGATATAACTCAGAGGAAAAGAAGAGATAACTGGAGGCACATGAAATGGTGATTGGTGGAGAATAAAGTGGGAAGGTATGATGTTGAAAATAAGAGGAGGATTTTAAAAGGAAGTAGTGTCAAGGGAACCAGTTGGTAGCACAAAAGGGGATGAAATATGTGCATATTTTGCTCTAGTGTGATTACAGTAGCTGAATAGTGTTGTAGTTAGAAGAGTGATGTGGGATGAGCATTAGGAAGATGAGAAGTGGGAGATTAGGTGAGTGTACAAACATAAATATAATGATTTTAGGCTTTCATTTTTTTCCATAAGGGACAGTTTTTCTCAAGCATAGCAAATACATATACTAGCTTCACTCCTTTCTAGTCTTTGCATTTCCTCTGCATTCAGGACCCATGTTTCAACAACCACATAGTATACAAATGTCATTCTGAGAGAGAGGTCTTTTGTTGTCAACAAAGGTAATATAACTGAATCTTCTCCATTCTGTCCTTATTCTAGCAACTGTACTTTCAGGATTTCCTCAACTGCTAATTTGATAATAGAAACTATCTAATACCTTTGGGGAATCACCTGGGGATTTGATAAAATCTATTTCCTCCTACCTGTATACTAAATTCATTTCTTCATAGCTGTCGCCTTACTGACAGCACCCCTGAACATGGCTTGTATGGTTCAAACAAACCATTTGTCAACCCCTGGCTTCCTCAGAGACTATCAGATCATAGCATGAGGGACTCTGTTGAAGACCTTCTTCAAGTTAACAAACATCAAGAACAATTTTTAATAAATTGCATTGTAATTTATTAACAATTTCACATATTTTTAATAAAATTTTCAAGTTGAAAACATTATTTTATGCCATTTTAACAACTATTCTGTAATTATAAAATATTGTTTATGAGGGTATTAAAATAATGCTTGTAATTTAAAAATATTTAATTCTTTCTAAAACTCAACTTTTTAGGAAACTGTAATACAAATGAAAGACAAAATAAAAGGTATGGCTATGTGGTAATAAAGTTCACCACATAACCAGATGATTTGAGATACCATCCAACAACATGACATCTTGCGTATCTTCTACTATAGCTATGAGTTCACCGATAACTTGTAAAATTAGTGGATGGAAAATGTATGGAAGCCTGTTTGGCTCCCATGGTTGTTTGTTGACAACTTTTTCTGCCATGTAAGGGTAATATTACCCACTATTTCTACAGTTTTAATGGCAATGCTGTGTTTGAAAATATCACCTTCTTGTCTATATCATACAATACACATTCGACACTTCTAATAAAAACAAATGTAAGTTTGCTTATACATACACATGTGGTTGATACAAAAGCATATAGAATTACAATCATCAATATCTGTTGTTTGATCTAATGGTACACAAAAATATCTTAAGCATGATTGCTGGTATTAATAGTTTTAAAATATGCCAGGCTACCAAAATAGGATTCATGGATCTTATTATTAATAATTAAGTTCTAAATTATAAGGTTATAGATATGTATCAAGTACTTGGAGAAGACATAGCATTGGTTTAACGCATAAGAAAGTTCTGTTAATAACATCATTGGTGTATTTTAGGATTTCTAACAATTCCAAATAACAGTGATTGCAACCATATCTATCACTAACATAAAGCTTAGCATGTCTGGCAATGTTCCATGTTAGATGAAAATTGATATTTTTGGACCTTTAATACCTGGAACTTCATGGAGAGCAATGTTTTCACTTTATCTCTCCTTCTAAATGTATGAAGATGATGATGTAATTGTAATTTAAAAGGGAAGAAATGATTTTGTTGTGAGCACACCCCTAGATAAAAAATGGGTGGATAAAGTGATTGAGGTAGTTAGTGTGTGATAGGATATTTATGCTTAAACCAGTTTACAATAGTAGTAAAGCAACTATTATTTCTGCCTAGACTCCTTAACTAGGACTGTCAGATAAACGAAAGGATCAGTTTTATGATACCCTTCTGCAGACTACCAAGACAACAAATGACAGAGACCTTATTTTCATGGCTGGTAACTTCAATGGGCATGTTGGACTGCACTTGGGTGAATTCTATGGTGCACATGAAGGCTACGAAACTGGTTCCTGAAATGAGGAGGGAACAATCTTCTGGAGTTTTGTGATGCAAATAACCTAATGATCAGCAACATTTCAGGAAACCTGCCAGTTGCCTTTCACCTATCAATCTGATTGCCTCACAAGCCTAATTGATCACATTCTCACCAGAAAGCAAGAAAGACGGTTGCTTATAAAAGCAAAGACCTTCACAGATTAGTCAGTAGTGACTTCAGAAGGATTCCAAGAAGCAAACCAGTCCAGAAAAGTAAGAACTGGAAGCTTAAGGATCTTTTGAATGGTCAGAGATTTAGAGATGTCTTAGTCAAAGCATTTGATGAGGAGGCGATAGCGACATATTACATAGAAGACAACTGGAAGTTTCTGCAAGAAAAGTTATTGAGAACTATACACAAAATTTGTGGCTGTGCAAGGTCCCTGAAATCAAGGATGACACGTTGGTGGAACAGTATAGTTGACGGAGCTATAAGAGTGAAGAAACAGGCCTGGAAGAAGTGGAAGACTGGTAAGGGTGGTAGCAGAGAACGATACCAGGTAAACGAAACCTGCAGAGAAAGATACCAGGAAAGCTAGACAACAGGTATATTTAGAGGAGAAGCAGAAAGGAAGAAGTTTGCAAATGTTCTATGGTGTGAGGACCGGAGGCATCAGGTATTCTGGAGTGCAAGACAGTGTATTAGAAAAATTTGTGACATTGTAGGAGAGAATTGTTTTCGGAAAGATAATAGTACACTTGCACTTAGTGATTCTGGAAACAAAGAATCATGGAAGTGTCATTATGAAAGGCTGCTAAATGTGAAGAATACATGGAAGAAGGAGAGTCTACCTAATGTGGACTTAACAGAGGGATTAGCTATATGAGTTAACAGTAGTATGGTAAATAAATCAATTAAGGATATGAAGGCAGGGAAAGCCTCTGGCCCATCAGAAATCACCACTGAGAAGCTTAAAATACTGGGCTTTGTGGTATATGGCCTAGTCACCTATATAGTTAATCAGATTGTCCAGAAAAAGTTATACCCAATGACTGGCATCAGTCACTGTTACAAAGGTAAAAGTGATGCCTTGGACAGAAGTAATTATAGAGATATTAAATTGCTGAATCAGGTGATGAGAGTTACAGAAAGGGTCATAGCTCAACAGATTAGGAAGAGATGAGATGCAGTTTGGTATTGTGCCAAGGAGTAGCACTACTGAAGCTATCTTTCTTGTAAGGCAACTGCATTTAGCAAAAAATAAACCTCTACACTTGGCAGTTGTTGACATGGAGAAAGCTTTTGATAGGGTCCCTTACTCCCTCATCTGATGGTCCATGTAGAAGATACTGTCAGTAATGTGAAAGTCGACAATGAGTATAACAATGAATTTAGTGTGCAGGATTGGTTCTCAATCCCCTCTTGTTTATCATAGCTCTTAAAGTCATAACAAAGAGAGATTTAAAACTACTTTCCCTTGAGAGCTCTTCTATGCTGATGACCTTGTTCTTACTGCTGAATCTGTACCAGGATTAGAATAATTTCAGGTGTGGAAGCACAGCCTATGATGAATGGGCCTTAGAGTTAATTTAGCAAAGACCAAAGTGCTAATAAGCAGGAAAGCAAGCACTGTTTGACATGTAGAAATGTTTTAATTATCTATATAAAGTGACTCAGACAACCTAATTTGCTGAGTATTTTCAACAGGGTAGCCCTATTCCCAATATTGAAAGCTTCGGTTAAATCAATGAAAACCGAGATGGAAGCTTGAAGTGAGCAACCTACATGAAGGAAGCCCATGTCAGATATGAAGTCATTTCCTTATCATCCAAGATAGTGACAAGAATCAGTTGCTGTGTGAGTATCTGAACAACTCGATTTGGAAAAGGCACAGCTCACCCAGAGACTGGGAGGTTCTAGAAAAAGTAAACTAAGAATTGTCTATATTATTCTATCTGGTCAGTTTTGTGCACCTGATAGATGCACTCAGAAAACAAAGTAAATATTCCTTCATTCAACTAATGGGGACATCATTGGAGAACAAAAATGTTTTAAAAGATAAAATAAAAAATAAACACATTTAAGAAGAGTAATTTTTGTATCCAGCTATTGGCGACATCAGTAGATAATGAAATAATAAAAAACAAAGAAGAATTCTACAGTATGACAATTAGAAATCTACATAGAAATATAATCTAAAAAAGTTTATTCACCATTAGTTGAATGAAAGAATGTCTTAGGTTGAATTCAATTCAGATGTTCTTTTTGTTAGCGCTTATAAACTGATGTTCAATTTGAATTTCACTAATTTTGGATAGCCTCGATAATGTTGTATTAACATATATTTTTGAGGATATTTATATTAATTTTAATGATACTTTCTATATATATATGTATGTATATGTACACGTATGTGTATATAGATACATAGATACTCTTTATTAGGTGGTTCACTGTACATGCTGAAGAATAAATTCATAGATACATAGTTGGCATCTGTCGGTCTCAAGAGGTCATGTATCTATGCCCAAAGAAATTATGTCAGCTGTTGATTGTGGTGCAGTGTCTGTTGTGGCTATACAGGCCCACATGGGAGTGGCAGTCATGTATACAGTGACTGCATTTGAAGGAGCTCTCTGCAGGTGCTGATGGTTTTTCTTTCAATCGAGTGCACTTTTCTTTGATAGCAAGTACCTGTTTTTCTTCCACTCTCTTCATTCCCTTTTGCAGTATTTGCCTCCAGTGTGGGCAATCATTTGCAACCTCCTCCCATCTTCTCCTGAGATGGGAGGAGCTCAATATACAATATGGGAATTGAACTCTTTGGAGTGAAAAGATATGGGACCCAATTAGCAAAAAGAAAGAAACAACTGAGAATGGAGAAAAACAGCTAAAGAAAGCAATGGAAATGTGTGGAGGAAGATGAAAAATCTGGCTTTGTACTGTTGTATGAGGATTTGAAAAGAAAATGCTGTTTTGTGCAACAAAATATGGGCTGATATGAGCAAAAAAGAAGAAAGCAAAAAGGACTAGTGTACAGTTTCTGAAGAACCCATATGAGGTTACAAAGAAGCTGTTCAGTGAACCAAAGATTGGTACTTTATTGTGAACAAATGAACTGGATACTCATATCAAAGAAAGCTTAACAATCCAAATCGTAGTCAGCCACTGCTACCTATAAGTTGACTGAAGCATCTTTTAGAACCTGATATCAAATTTCAGATTAGAGACATCAAGGAGAAAAAAGTGAATGAATTTGTGGAAAAAGCCAGAGTAAAGAGTGCCCCAAAAGATGATGGTGTCTCATGTGAGGTATATAAGTTCCACAATCATTTACAATAGAAGCTCTTTGTCCTAGTGCATGATCTCAATAGCTTCCTCATTCCAATTTCTCTGTCTGAATCCTCCTTTAAAGATATTAATAATATCTTCTTTCTTTCTCTCATCTATCATCCTCTTTTGCTAAGTTACAGGGACATACACACACCAACACAGGTTGTCAAGTGATGGTGGAGGGAGAAACACAAAGACACAGACACATAAATAAAAAGATATACAACAGGCGTCTTTTAGTTTCCGTCTACCAAATCCACTCACAAGGCTTTGGTTGGCTTGAGGCTATAGCAGAACTCAGAACCATTTGGTTGGGAAGCAAGCTTCTTACCATACATCCATGTTGCACCTTTCTCTCTCTCTCTCCCTCTCTCTCTCTCTCTCTCTCTCTCTCTCTCTCTCTCTCTCTCTCTCTCTATATATATATATATATATATATATATATATATATATATATATATATATATATATATACACATGCAGGATGTGGTGAATAAATTGTCTAAATTATGCAAAAATAAAAATAACTTCTCATTTTAAAAGATATATTTAACAAAATTATATGAAAATATCTTGAAATACTAAAGAGTAAATTTTTTCAATAAAATTGCTATTGGCTTCAACCACAGTCTTCAGAAAACTTCAGAATTTCCCACAACTCTTCTGGATGGTCTCCTCGTTTAAGTTGGTGAATGATGTCATAATCCTTGCCTTCAGTTCATCTTTGGTATTACAAAGAGTTTTATTGGTCTCTTCCTCAACTGCACCCCACACATAATAATCAAGGGGGGTTACAGTCAGGGGAGTTAGGTGGCCAGATGTTAGGGGTGATGTGGTCACAGAAATTGTCTGACAGCCATAACTGGGTTCTCCTGCTTGTGTGGCATGATGCAGAGTCCTGTTACCAGACATAGGGACTCCCAGCAGCCACCAACTTGACCCAGGGCAACACTACCTCCTCCAGACACTTCATGTCAGCTTCTGTGTTGAGTGTGAGGCCAACACATGAATGGAGACACAACATTGCATCACTAGTGATCACTCCAAACAGCATGATGTTGACTGGATGTTTGTTTTTTATCACTCTCGGTACATGTCCTCAGATTGACATCCAAACACTCTGAAATGTTGGTACTGAATCTTCCGGGGAGAATGTCAAGCAGTACAGCACGTTCTTTCAAAATTTTTGGCAGAATGAACTTCATCATGGTGCAATTGTTCTCATAGATGGTGCCCAAATGACCCTACTATACTGTGTAGTTGATGAAATCAAAACCAATGTCCATGCACGAAATAAAAAATATAAAATGGCGACAATTTGCCCATCACACACACATATATATATACGTACATATATATATATATATATATATATATATATATATATATATATATATATGCCGTTAGGAAGGGCATCCAGCTGTAGAAAATCTGCCAAATCACATTGGAGCCAGGTGTCACCTCCTGGTCCACCAGTCCTCAGTCAAATCGTCCAACCCATGCTAGCATGGAAAGCGGACGTTAAACGACGATGATGATACATACATATATATATATACACATATATATACATATATATATATATATATATATACATATATATATACATATATATATATATACATATATATAAGGTTGAGGAGGGTATTGGATTTAACCAAACCCAAAAAGATACAGGTAATACCGAGTAAGTGCTGTATACCGACTAGTTATGCCCCAGTCGTTGTATGAACAGGATTGGGGATTATAAGTTGTGTATTAGCGTGTGTATGTATAAATATATAAAAGGATAAAGAGAGCAATGGTAAAGTTGGAAATATATTTTATGGATAGAGTCTTACAGCTGTTTCTGGGAAGATCCAAAGCTTCCCTTCATCGGAGACAGAAATAGTAAAGGAATTGATTATTATATCCATAGGTGGAGAGTAATAGTATGAAGTGAGAGTGAGTGTGATGCGCTGAAAAAAGAAAGAAAGAAAGAACAGTACTTGGAGTGTAGCTTCATTCCAGTAGTAAGTATCTGCATAAAGTAATCCTTGTGGGAATTTTCCAGAAATAGTTGCTGCAGCAAAGGTTGAAATAGCAGAGGTGGATATATGCCATAGTGTGTCCGAGGTATATTGCTTGTGTTTACTTGAAGGATGTCCCAAATCAAGTGAGAGATGTGTGTAGGGTAAATAGGTCAAGTCTTAAAGACAGAATGGGAAGGGGATAGGGGAATGATTCCGGTGGGGGATGGTAGTGGTATATTTTTTGTGGTCAGTTAATCTCACAATACTCATCCTCTCTGTCCAGTCACATTAACTGACCACAAAAAATATACCACTACCATCAAATTCCACCGAGGTCAACTTTGCCTTTTGTCCTTTCAGGGTCAATAAATTAAGTACCAGTTACATACTGGGGAGTCAATCTAATTGACTGGCCCCCTCACCCAAAATTTCGGGCCTTGTGCCTTGAGTAGAAAAGAATTGGCATTGTGCACAATATATGGAATTTCTACCAACTCAATTCGTACACACCAAGCAAGGTTATTTCCTTGATGGTAGCAGAGTTTTGTCTGTTTCTACTAATATTCTCGGATCTTTTTTAAAACGGGGGCCACATTTTTCATTAATGTTTTACGTAGTGTTTTTGGTAGCGAAAGACTTTCAAACTTCGTATACTTATCTATTTTGTGTTATAGAACAGAAAAATATTTTTGTATTCGAATTTATTTCATGTAAAAAATTGTTTTATTTCGATAATTTCAACCAATCACTGACAAGTATTCAGTTGTTTACATTTACTCCTTTGGCTCACTAAGCGATGTAAAGCGTATTTAATCTCCATACCTTCGTTTTATTTGCTTTTTTCATTTTAAATTTGCTTTAACCCTAACCCTAACCCTAACCCTAAGGTTAGGGTTAGGGTTAGAGTTAGGGTTAGGGTCAGGGTTAATTGTTTCAGAATCGTTTGTTTATGTAGTCGGCACTTAATGTATATCGGCTGAATGGACGTCAGTGATTGGTTGAAATTACAGAAATACGACAACTTTAACATGGAATAATTTATGGATTTCTTTTTTTTTTAAGAAGACTAAGAGAAAAAGATGTTTTATATGACACATTCTACCAGTGTTCCAAGTTTCAAAGTGTTTCGTTAATGAAAAATGTGGCCCCCGTTTTAAAAAAGATCCATATTCTCTGCTAAATTAACAGTGAGGCTCTTTTATTCAATATTTTGCATCAATGCCTAGAAGTTCTTCTCTAAATCTATTACAGATTTAGCTATAAGAACAAGGTCATTAGCAAATAAGAATTGTTTCTATCCCAATAGTCAATTGTCTCAATTTCCTGGTCTTTATATTTCAATAGTTTCTCCATTTCATGTATTGACATTTTGTCATGGAAAATGGTAATTTATCACAATGATACCCATACAAGTTTCTTTAATTTTTCTGCTTGTATGAAAAGGCACATCCCAGAGTATGGTTATTTTGTCATTCTTAGAAACTTTTTACAATGTATTTTTGTACTATCATTTCTGTACATATTTCAAAATACTAGTATAGTTTCCATTGGACGAAAGTTACATTTCTGTTGTATGTTTATATACTATGTTTAGGCCAACACTGGGCAACTACAAGGAACTGAATGTTGAATATTTCTTTACATATCCTGCAACTGAATGTTCTTTATATGTTCTGCAGTGTCCTTTCATGCTCTGCTTCATTACGTTTTTAGTAGGTTCTAGTGGCAAGGCATTGATCTTGTGTTCAATCAAAATTCATTTGGCCTCAGCAGTGAATTCTGAGCTTTTTCTGTATCCCTTTCCACATAGCCCAGTCTTATTGGGTAGAACAGGTTTTTGTTTTTCTTTTGTACATTTATGAACATATGTTGTAATATGGTTTTTTAATAATTTTGTTAACCATTTCTTTATCTTCATTTCAGCTGAATGCTACTTCTGGCTTTTGTTTTATACTTGTCAGATTTATTGAAGATTTTGGTTAGTTTGTGTTTACAATTATTTATACTAGCACAGACAGACCAACTAAAGGGTTTCCAACAGCATGAACCCTTCAGAAAGATACCCTAGTCCCTTCTTGCTTTGTGACTGTGATGGACTATGTCCTTAAGTAGAGTCTTGACTCCATCCAAAACAAAGGCTTCAGCACCAAGTGGGAGTGATTGAGACAGAGTTTGTATCTCTCAAAACTTGATTATACTAATGAGCTTGTCCTTACAGCTCATCATATGCAGGATTTGCTAATATCTCTTCAGAATGCTGCAGTCAAGGTCAGTCTACTTCTTAATGCAAAAAAGACTAAATATATGACCTTCAATGAGGACGAAAGCTATCTGTCAATTCACTCCACCAATGGTACACAACTTAAGAAGTACAAGGACCTACATTGCTGATAGTAAGAAAGACTTCATGACATGCAAAGAAGAAGCCTGAAATGCTTGTAACAATCTTCACAGCATCATCTGGCAATCAAGTATTACAAAGTCAACAAGGTTGAACTTCTTGAGAGCATATGTAGATAGTAATCATTTCTATAGAGTTGAAATCTGGATTTTGAAGAAAGACCTCGAAATTGCCTTGTAGTAAATACATGAGGTTTTCTATGAGCAGAAGACCAAATAGGAGATTTATAGTCATAATCCACCTATCTATACTATTGCTGGTCACTGCTACTGTGCTCAACACCAGGTTATACCAGATGTTATATTTGAAGACTTCTGCACCATAATAAAGGAAGAACACTACCTAATTACATCAATGTTAATGGCAAAGACACACAACATGAAACTGATGTTAACTGGAGTGGGAGTAGGGATTCTTAGTACATTGTGGAGAAATGGAAGCAGCAGCAGCAGCAAATGAATGAATACAACTCACCGAATACAAGCGACAGTGTTGAACTCTCCAAAACATCCCTTCCGATACACATCAATGGTATCATTTTCAAAAGAGACTGTCTTGTTAGCTTCAACAAGTGGAATAAAGCGACTGTCAGCTGTGGTTGTTGTGAAAGACATTGTGAAATTCATAGCCTGAAAAACAAGAACAAAAAACAAAAAATATAAGATAGAGAAAATTATAAAATGATGACAAAGTAGAAAAGGGTAAATGCTATGAAATATAAAACAGTTAATTTATTGCTACAAATACATGTACATAGGCACACCATAAGTAGACACACACACATCAAAATGTATAAATACAGCAAAAAAAAGTGAAGGCAGAAATGGAAATTCAAGGATATCATTGATGAGGGTCGCAAATAATAAAGAGAGGACTGTGAAAAAAGAACCACTTGAATAACTGATCAAAAAATGAATCAAACAAACAATGAAATTTTGGTACAAGGAGATCAATTTCAGAGAGAAGAAGTTAGTTGATTACATCAAACATAGCATTTAATTGCTATTTTATTTTATTTACTTCAGATGAGTGAAAGGCAAACTGGACCTCAGTGAACCTCAGAATGTAAAGAGCAGGAACAAATACAGCAAAGTATTTACAATGAATCTCAAGCAATTCTGCTGTCTCAGGACCAGTGCATATGCTTTCTTCAGGCAAAACCACCCAAAATGTAAAACAAATGCAAAAATACCACATGCACACACAAATACATATATACATGTCAACTGTGCATACACAGAAGATGGATATTAAATGATGATGATGATGAAGATGCAACTTCGAATTTCTTCTGCTGACAGAATACGAAATCCAGAATATGAACAGCTAAGAACTTCCAACCTCTCATATACCTCCCATTTCAGCGTTGATCATAATCCTCCTCATCTGTTCTTTATTATCTATCTATTTCTTTACCATGTAAACATCACCCGTTCCCTGTTTGTCTTAAATTCATGCATTCCTTTTAATCGCCACGCTTTATATATTTATTCATGTTTATCGTTCCTTTAACTCATTCTCTCTAAATCTGTCTGAATTTGTCTACCATAGTAGAAAAGTGCAGAAGTGGCTCTCTCTTTAAACTTACTGGCTCGCGTTATACCCGCCACCCACCCCCTCCACCAGTACCGGAAGTTCTTATCCTCTGTCATCCTTGGTTGTCTCCCATGAACACTTCTAGCGGCCTAATGCCATCCCCTCCCCTACCCAGGGTTTTATTGATCTTATAGCGCATAAAGATGGTGTAGTGTATGCAGGTTGTAGGCATTGTTTTGTTTATGAATTCTGCCAAATGCAAGCTTTCTTTTCAGGTACAGGACACTGCTTTCCCTCATCACAAGAACTGTTTGGGAGATTTTTAACTCTTAGCAAAAACATTGGGGCAAACCATATAGTTTGTCTTTTCCTAGATTTAGAGTGAGTTACCCCATCTGGGTGTTTGGGCATAGAGGGGAGTGTGTTTATTAAAATTTCTAGTATTGGGATTATAAAATTTAATAGGGTTAATGACAGGTCTTCTTATTGGTTTATAATTTAATGAAGGGGTTATTTTAGTCATATCAAAGTTACTATTAAGTGTTAAATTAGCTAATTTAGTTTTGAGTTTGGTGTCAGGGATGTAGAAAATATGGTCATGAAAGCTGCTTAGTTTTGGGGCATGATTATAAATTGGTGCGTGTGCATTGAAGATCTCCTCGTTTGCTGATAGGATGGATATTCTAATGAAGATGGCAGTGATGATACTATCAATGTTTGACTCAGGTTTTACTCGAGCACTTCCATGCTTTCTATGCTTTTCAAAAGAAAATTTATAATTATATATATATATATATATATTATATGTGTGTGTGGGGGGTATATATATAAAAATAACAGTTGGATAGTGGTTCATTCACTACAGCTGCTTCAGACATGTTTTTTTATTGATGAATAAAATTATTACATCGTGAAAAAAACCCATTTTAATCAGTTGAATACATGCACAAATTAAACATTTAATGGACATTCTAAAAATCCAAGTATATGCCATTTCATAACTCTGGTTAACTTCAGTCAGAGAGTGATCTAATTTCTCTAATTTGTAGTTTATAAAAGAGAATCATTTAGGTGACTAGAACAAGAATGGAAGTGCAAAAGTTGTTATAGTGGGAGCATGAATAGAGAATAGGGGATGAAAATCTGATATCGCACTCTGCCCCATAAAAAATGAGGCTATTTTATTTTATTTTCTATCTATAAATAGCTGGACAACAGAGTTCCAGCCCCCAAAACTCATTAAAAGATATGAATCTACAGCAGGGAGATACATTATAATAAACTCTGCATACATTTGTTTATGTACAAAGATAAAAGGATGTATAATCCTCATTATCATCAGATGGTGCTTTTTACATGCCACCGGCACGGGGAGCCCATCAGGTAGCACTGGCAACGACCCATGCATGAATGGTGCTTATTGCATGCCACCAGCATGAGAGCCAGTCAAGCAGCACTGGCATCGGCCACAACTATAATTTCCATTTAATTGTGATTTGATTTTTGATTTTGATTTTTAATTTTTACTTGACTCAACAGGTCTCCTCAAGCACAGCGTGTTGCCCAACAATTCAAAGGAACAGCATGCTTCTGTTTTCTGCTGGGGAAAACGATAGCTGAAACAGTTGTCATACTTCAACAGCTTACAAGGACGCTGCCATGAGAAAAACACAAGTTTACGAGTGGTTTTCATACTTTAGGAATAGTTACTTGTTGCTAGAAGACCAATCTCGTTCAGGTCAACTGTTGACCTCCTGCACAATTGAAAACATCATGAAAATTCATGAGGGAGCACTGTCACTGAAAACTGATGAACTTGTTGATATAACTGGTCTTGAGTGAAGAATTGCGAATGAAAAGAGTTGCAGCAAAATTTGTGCTTTGCTTGCTCACGGAAGTACAAAAGCAGTTATGACTAAATGCATGTTGTGAACTGAAAGAATTTTTGGAAGTTGATCTAGACCTTTTTTTTGAAGGTCATCACTGGTGATGAATGTTGGTGCTATGGAATTTGTAGATGTGGAAAAGGTGAAAAAAAATGACGGAGGCATTAAAATGCATCACTTTGCAAAAGTTCCAGCACTGCTACCAACAGTGGAAAATGCATCTGGACCAATGCATTGCTTCAAATGAAGAGTACTTTGAAGGCAATAAAAGTGCAAACATGTAAAACTAAGTGAATAAAATAACATTGTAAAATTCTGGTTTCATTTGGGTACCCCCTCCTATATATACACACAAATACATATATAGATACATATATCTATATATATATGCATAAATACATGTATAGATATACATAAATACAAATACATATGTATATGCAAACACACACACACACACACACACACATATATATATATATATATACATCTAAACACACATACACACATGAACACACATATTAATAAACACAACAAAACTATAGACTCACATGCATAGATACAAATAATACAACAAGTTAAATACATATTTATTGTTAAACTATACTTACATACTCAAAATCACTACACTACTATACTAAAACATGTGCATTGCTACTACTAAAACTACACTCATTCTTGTACACTGCAAACAGGGATATGCATACATATGTATGTATCTATGCATGCAATAACCTAAGCGATTACCCACATGTATAAATATGTGTGTGTAAGAGTACATTTTTATATTTCATGCATGTTTCATTATTGTATGTACGGGATGATATATAGTTGCATCTATGCAAACATAAGTAGATTTGTTATTATACGTCCTTTTGAGGCTTGTGGTGTATTCAGCTGGATCGTACATGCAACTGGAATATAAATACAAGTTTACTTTGGAATGTATGTGTTCTTCTAATTTTGTTTTGTACACAATAGCGATTTTATTGACCCGACTTTGGCGCTTTATTATGTAAGGACCTGATTCACTTGAATCCTGAACTTACGTATATACATGTATATGTGTGCGTATGTGTGTGTGTGTGTGTGTGTGTGTGTGTGTGTGTGTGTGTATATATATATATATATATATATATATATATATATATATATATATATATATATATATATATATATATATATATATATATATATATATATATATATATATATATATATATATATATATATATATGTATAAATATATAAAAAGATAAAGAGAGCAATGGTAAAGTTGGAAATATATTTTATGGATAGAGTCTTACAGCTGTTTCTGGGAAGATCCAAAACTTCCCTTCATCGGAGACAGAAATAGTAAAGGAATCGATTATTATATCCATAGGTGGAGAGTTATAGTATGAAGTGAGAGTGAGTGTGATGCGCTGAAAAAAGAAAGAAAGAAAGAAAGAACAGTACTTGGAGTGTAGTTTCATTCCAGTAGTAAGTATCTGCGTAAAGTAATCCTTGTGGGAATTTTCCGGAAATAGTTGCTGCAGCAAAGGTTGAAATAGCAGAGGTGGCTATATGCCATATTGTGTCCGAGGTATATTGCTTGTGTTTACTTGAAGGATGTCCCAAATCAAGTGAGAGATGTGTGTAGGGTAAATAGGTCAAGTCTTAAAGGCAGAATGGGAAGGGGATAGAGGAATGATTCCCGTGGGGGATGGTAGTGGTATATTTTTTGTGGTCAGTTAATCTGACTGGACAGAGAGGATGAGTATTGTGAGGGAAGGAGGAAGGGGGGATGAGGTTAAATGGTTTAGTGAGGAAGAAGGAATGCGCAGAGGTAGTATATAGGTGGTGGGGGTATGGGTGACAAACCAAGGACAGTAATAAAGGAAAAGAGGAGTGAAATAGAGAGTTAGTAGTATCATATTCTAAAATATAGCTAAACCTAATTTACAGCCGGTTGAAGTGGGATCAAGAGTTACCAAGTAGAGTGTATGTGGTGGTGGTGTTATTGTCAAGTAGGTGTAGAGGAAGTAGATTTTGGGAATATATATAGGATCGAAAAAGAAATGAATCTATTCAAAAGATGGTAAAAGAATGGATGGTTTTGCCAGATCGAATAGGTTGCCCATAGGGAGCCGTGCGATTATGTTGCGTGATCGTTTGTGCATTTTTGTTTGTGATAAAATTTAAATGTATGGTAAAAAACGGTGATTGCAGGTGCTAAATGCTTCATTATATCGATTAAGTAGAGTGGGAGAATTGTATTTTAAAATATGGAACGCCTCCTTTAAGCAAAACTTGCAGTTGGAGCGCTGGCCCTGGTATGGAGTTCCAGAATCTAAGATGGACCATTTTAAAGTATATTGGGTATTTGTGCTTTTGAGGTGATGAATGTGATTGGCTAATGTTGTAGATTTACTGTGTTTGTCATATCTAAAAGAGTGCAAATGGGCTGCGTAGCGATGTTTGAAGTTTTTAGTTGCACCTATGTATGTAGCTGTAGAGTTATGTAATAGATTTCTCACGGTGCATTTATATATTACGTTGTATCTTACGCAATGTGTTTGAAGCGGGCAAATAGTCTACACAAATTTTTCTCAAGTATGAATCTATCAATAACATTCAAAAACGCGTATAAAACAGCTAACTTTTTGGACGTCTCTCTGAACCTATCAAACTCGCAGCACTCCCCCTATCATAAACACAACCAGTACCTAAAATACCTCAATATTCACTCTAATCACCACAGATCTACTTTCGATAACATAATCATGGGTATCTCAACCCGCATATCTGATCTATCCTCTTCCGAAGAAATCTTTAACAATCACGCTCCATACTACAATCAAGCACAAGCGGCTTGAAGCTTTTGAGGCGGCAATCTTTTGAAGTGGGCATCGAATGAAGAAACATGGACACTTTTATGATTGATGTGCGTACGTATGTCTGTGTGTGTTTGATGGGGTGTGCACGACAAAGAGAGTAATGTTGATGGTGTATGTGTATATGAGAGAGAGAGAAAGAAAGAAAGAGATAAATGAAATTTATCATTCAGTTTATTTATTTATTATGTATATATGTATGAATGGCTTCAGTGACACACACTCACATACACACACACATGCAGGTTGTTTTAATCGATTTTCTCTGTAAGTATGGGGGCTAGGAAATAAATAGAAAGCATGTTCCAGTCTATGCATCCGTCTCCACGTGTGCCATTTTTCATGCAAATCCACCCAGCCGTTTGGCCGTGAACCTCAAAGCAAGAAAGAATACAACGGTCGGCCAACTTCAATTTATATTATAGATATACACACACACACACGTGTGTGTGTGTGTATGTATATATGTGTATATATATATATGTGTGTGTGTGTGTGTGTGTGTGTGTGTGTGTGTGTGTGTGTGTGTATGTATACAGTTATACACAGCATATTACAATGACCTACACGTGTTTCCACTGCACATTGTTGCAGATGCAACCTTGCAATATAGTCAGTGCAGTTTCATCAGCACTTGTCCATTTGGCTTTCTTTGAAGTGAAGTAGTTGAAGAAAGTTTTTGTTAGTATTCTGTAGAAGGTAGGGGTGTTGTTATTTATAGTTACAAGAACCTAACCTAGAGCTCACCTCTCCTGATGACAGACGTTGGAGCTTGGTCTTAAAATAGGTCAATGTTGAGGTAGTTGCTTTTGTAATGTTCTTAGTATGTCTTAACAGTTGTGTTCAGAGTGTGTTGTTTACATAGAAGTATTTTTGTTTGTTTAAATTCATTCCTTGGGGTTTGGTTAGTCCTTTATTCGTATTGTATATTGTGTAATGTATTCATTTATATTGTTTAAAAAAGCCATTTACATGTGTGTAGACACCTCAGTACCTATTTTTATCTTGTGTTTATTAATGTGTATTTTGAAATGAATATTTGATAAAGCTCCTCTATGCAGAAGTCACATCTTTTTCCTCCAATTTTCTCCACGAATTAGTTCCCAAATGATTGAATAGCTCTTGTTTTGGTTTTTAATTGATCAAATTAGTCTTGTACTATTTATTTCTCCCTATCCCTAAATGAATTCAGGTGATTAATGAGTCTTCCTTTAAAAAAAAAAAAGGGAGTTAGCACCAATATGAAAGTATTCCCTACCCTCAGTGGTGACTTTACATCTGTAGACAATGTTCCTGGTTTTACATTTTGAATCTAAGACAGATTTTATTTCTTGCACAGTTGCAAAAACTAGTTTGTCTATTTTTATTACTTATTGCATCGTTCATTTCTTTAGAGACCTATTCTAAATCTTTTTTCCCTAATTTCCACATTATTTCCGATGTCCCCACTGATGTTAGCTTCGGTATTGCTCTTTCTAGTGGTTTAACTTTCCCTTTCAATGTCTGTGAGGGAGTTTGTTAGGGTTGTTTCCCTTTGATTATCAGTTCTACTGTTATCATTCCTCTCTGGCCTACTGCGGTCAAATTACAGTCTCATCATCTATTTACTGTTACCCTATTATTTGTATTCTGATTACTGAGATCTTCCTGAAAGTTGCATAGTTTCCTTGTATTAAGAGAGGTTGCTATTTGTGCCAGATTATGACAACTAGAAAATGATAGTTAAATGTTATGTTTATTAAATATTTTGTAGTATCAACTATTTCTAGGAGACTGTCTTTCTATCAACATATAGAACAATTTAGGGCAGTTGGAAATTATCTGTTTCCCAAATGGTATAATATACCCCCAATGTAGTTTTAGGTTATTGTAATATGCTGTATATAACTGTAAAATAAAAATTGTGAATGTACAAGTCACCATACTCATTATTAATATTACTGTACACTCTAAGGAACCTTTACAGTCCTGACTAGGACACACGGAATTACTCAACAAGAGAATTTACCAATGTCTAACAACTCATTGTAGGCACAGGCATTGGATACTGACCATTGTCATTAGCCGACATTTAGAATCAGTCATTAGTTGGCATTTGGAACCAAACAGAGAGCTAACACATTATCCGCCTGGATAATATATGTATGTGTGTGTGTGTGTGTGTGTGTGTGTGTGTGTGTGTGTGTGTGTGTGTGTGTGTGTGTGTGTGTGTGTGTGTGTGTGTGTGTATGGGACTACAGTCTTGTAACATAGAAGGCAAGAGGGAATTCCTGAGGGATAGCATGCTGAATACCAAAGACCAAATCTGTGACTGGTGCAATGTTCCAACAAGACTAGGGTGACATGGTGGTGGAATAATGTAGTAAACAAAGCCATTAGAGCGAAAAAACAGGACTGAAGAATGGTGGTAGCAGAGAACTATATCAGGTAGCTAAAGGGGAGGCTAGAAGACAAGTATACTTAGCCAAAGGAGAAGCAGAAAGGAGGAAGTTTACCAATGTTCTGCAATGTGAAGACCAGAGGCTTGAAGTGTTTCAGATTGCAAGACTATTTCAAGCATCAAAGAAGGATGCTTGAAAGTGCCACTATGGTTCCTAAATGTAGAAAATGCATGGGAGAAGGAGAGCCTGCCTAATGTGGATCCAACAGAGAGGCCAGCTATCTGAATTATTAGTGGCTTAGTAGATGAAGCAATTAAGGATATAAAGACAGGGAAAGCTTCCAGTCAACCAGGAATCACTGCTGAGATGCTCAAAATATCTAGCAGAGTGGGATATGACATGGTCACATATATAGTTAATCGGGTTGTCCACAAGGAAGTCATACCCAAAGATTGGTGTAGTACCATTATAGTTAACTGCTACAAAAGCAAGGGTGATGCCCTAAATAGAAATAAATGCAAACCCATCAAATTGCTAGACCAGGTGATGAAAAGTAGCAAAAGGGTCACAGTTCAATTAATTAGGAAGGGAATTTGGATTTGTGCTAGGATGAAGTACCACCAAAGCTATCTTCCTAGTAAGGCAACTGCGGGAGAAATACTTGACCAAAAATAACCTCTATCTGGCTTTTGTAAGCATAGAGAAAGTCTTTGACAGGATGCCCTGCTCCATTATTTGGTGGGCAATGCAGAAGTTATGAATAGATGAGTGCTTGGTGAGAGATGTACAAACCATGTACAGGGATGCTGTCAGTAAGGTGAAAGTTGTCAAAGGTATAACAAGGAATTCAGTGTACAAGGAGGAATCCACCTAAGATCAGTTCTTAGCTCCCTTTGTTTATGATAGTCCTCCAACCTATAATCGAGGAATTTAAGAATGGCTGTCCTTCGGAGTTCCTCTATGCCGATAAACTAGTTCTTATTACTGAATCACTAACAGAAGTAGAGAAGCAATTTCAGGTATGGAAGTATAGACTGGAATCAAAGGAGTTAGTTTAGAAAGGACTGAAGTCTTAGTAAACTGGAAAACAGACAAATCACAGATCCCTTCAGTGAGACATGGGCTGTGACTACTGAGGATATGCAAAGGCTTGAAATAAATGAAGCCAGTATGCTTCACTGGATGGGTAATGTCAGTGTGCATATATGACAGAGGGTAAGTGATTTGAGAGAAAAACTGGATATACAAGGCATCAGATGTAGTGTACAACAGAGAAGATTGTACTGGTACAGTTAGGTAATGTGTATGAATCAAGACAGTTGCATCAAGAAGAGGGAACATGTGGAAGAGGCAAACCCAGGAAGACATGGGACAAAGTGGTGAAAAAGAATCTACAAATGTTGTGATTCACAGAGTGGATGACAGGAAACTAAAACTCCAGGCACTTTGTTGTGCTTGAGAAAACACACCAAGCTAAGTGAAAGTGTGGTTGTCCTTGCATACAAGCTTGTTCCCTTCATCCCTCCTCAGTGCCTGGAGGAGGTAGTGCTGCCCTGGGTAAAGAGGGTAGCTGCTGGAAGAACTTGTGTCTGGCAACAGGACTCAGCACCATGCTACACAAGCAGTAGAACCCAGTCATGGCTTTCAGACAATTTTTGTGACCACATCACCCCTAACATCTGGCCACCTAACTCCCCACACTACAACTCCCCCCCCCCTTGATTACAATCTCTGAGGTGCAGTTGAGCAAGTCTTATCTGCTTCCCCTCTGGCTAAATAAACCTGTCTCCTAGCTTCCCTTCTGGCAATCTGATACATTTCCCTGCTACCACCGTTCTTCTAGTCTTTTCACGCCTGCTTAGTTTCTCTAATGGCCCTGTCAACTACATTGCTCCACCACCCAGTTACCTTGGGTCAAGAGCGGAATTTGCACCATCCACAGATCTGGTCAGTAGCCCTCAACAGGTTGTCCTGTAGAAACGTCCAATTGTCTTCCACATCATGTGATGCTATATCCCTCTCTATTTCATCAAAAGCTTCAAGTAATATGTCTCTAAATCTCTGTCCACTCACAGGATCCTTAAGCTTTCAGACCCTTCTTCTCCATGCTGGTCGTCAGCTGGGCATCCATTTAGCCCTGATCCTGAAGTCACTAACTACTAATCTATGTTGTAGGGTGCATTCTTCACCTGGGAAGGTTTTGGCATTTATAAGTAGTCATCTTTCCCGTTTCCTGGCATGGATGTAATCAATTTGACTAGTGTGTCCACCAGATCGGTAGATGAATAGGTGACTGGCAGGTTTCCTGAAGTTGGTGCCCCGAAATTAAAGCCACCAAAATTCAGGCTTTAATAACTATCAATACATATGATAAGATTTGAAAATTATACATCATTATAAAAACTTAGTGTGTCTTCTTTTTGTTTCAGACTAAATAAATTCAGATTTATAAATTCGATAATGGCTATAAATCGAAATACAATCATAACCCTCCACAAAGAAGGTGAAAGTAATACAGCTATAGCAATAAAGCTTAAAATAAACCAAACAACAGTCTGGAAAATTGTCAAGAAATTTCAAGAGATTGGTTCCACTGCTGATCGACCTGGATGTGGCCGAAAAAGACATGTGCAGACCCCTCAGCTTATCAAAAGTACCAGAGAAAAGAAACGGTGAAATCCTCGCTGTTCCATGAGGAAACTGGCTGCCACAGCAAAAACAAGTCAAACATCAAAGTGCTGAAAGAGGATTTCAGGACCTACCCGTACAAGATAATCCACCATCATGAGCTCAAACAAGCCATGAGACAAGAGAGATGTCATTTTATCCTGTGCCAGATTGCTGAAGACATGCTGCTCAACCTGGTGTTCACCGATAAAAAGTAATTTGATGTAAAACACCAGAATGACTGACTCTGAAATGTATCTGATTCTGTTGAGTGGACACATAAATTGATGTCAAAATTCACAGTCCATTATAGTTTGGGTGGCTGTGACAGCCACTGGAAGGTCTCCCCTCATTTTGTGCACTCAGGAG